>NW_027171990.1:77500-80000 GCF_036898095.1 Palaemon carinicauda
GAAACATTAGCTATCTCTCTTCTAGGATAAATTTATAATTTTCTTTAATTAATTCAATGCCCGAAACATTAGCTATCTCTCTTCTAGGATAAATTTATAATTTTCTTTAATTAATTCAATGCCCGAAACATTAGCTATCTCTCTTCTAGGATAAATTTATAATTTTCTTTAATTAATTCAATGCCCGAAACATTAGCTATCTCTCTTCTAGGATAAATTTATAATTTTCTTTAATTAATTCAATGCCCGAAACATTAGCTATCTCTCTTCTAGGATAAATTTATAATTTTCTTTAATTAATTCAATGCCCGAAACATTAGCTATCTCTCTTCTAGGATAAATTTATAATTTTCTTTAATTAATTCAATGCCCGAAACATTAGCTATCTCTCATCTAGGATAATTTATAATTTTTTTTAATTAATTCAATGCCCGAAACATTAGCTATCTCTCTTCTAGGATAAATTTATAATTTTCTTTAATTAATTCAATGCCCAAAACATTAGCTATCTCTCTTCTAGGATAAATTTATAATTTTCTTTAATTAATTCAATGCCCGAAACATTAGCTATCTCTCTTCTAGGATAAATTTATAATTTTCTTTAATTAATTCAATGCCCGAAACATTAGCTATCTCTCTTCTAGGATAAATTTATAATTTTCTTTAATTAATTCAATGCCCGAAACATTAGCTATCTCTCTTCTAGGATAAATTTATAATTTTCTTTAATTAATTCAATGCCCGAAACATTAGCTATCTCTCTTCTAGGATAAATTTATAATTTTCTTTAATTAATTCAATGCCCGAAACATTAGCTATCTCTCTTCTAGGATAAATTTATAATTTTTTTAAATTAATTCAATGCCCGAAACATTAGCTATCTCTCTTCTAGGATAAATTTATAATTTTCTTCAATTAATTCAATGCCCGAAACATTAGCTATTTCTCTTCTAGGATAAATTTATAATTTTCTTCAATTAATTCAATGCCCGAAACATTAGCTATTTCTCTTCTAGGATAAATTTATAATTTTCTTCAATTAATTCAATGCCCAAAACATTAGCTATCTCTCTTCTAGGATAAATTTATAATTTTCTTTAATTAATTCAATGCCCGAAACATTAGCTATTTCTCTTCTAGGATAAATTTATAATTTTCTTTAATTAATTAAATGCCCAAAACATTACCTATCTCTCTTCTAGGATAAATTTATAATTTTCTTCAATTAATTCAATGCCCGAAACATTAGCTATTTCTCTTCTAGGATAAATTTATAATTTTCTTCAATTAATTCAATGCCCAAAACATTAGCTATCTCTCTTCTAGGATAAATTTATAATTTTCTTTAATCAATTCAATGCCCAAAACATTAGCTATCTCCCTTCTAGGATAAATTTATAATTTTCTTTAATCAATTCAATGCCCGAAACATTAGCTATTTCTCTTCTAGGATAAATTTATAATTTTCTTTAATTAATTAAATGCCCAAAACATTACCTATCTCTCTTCTAGGATAAATTTATAATTTTCTTCAATTAATTCAATGCCCGAAACATTAGCTATTTCTCTTCTAGGATAAATTTATAATTTTCTTCAATTAATTCAATGCCCAAAACATTAGCTATCTCTCTTCTAGGATAAATTTATAATTTTCTTTAATCAATTCAATGCCCAAAACATTAGCTATCTCCCTTCTAGGATAAATTTATAATTTTCTTTAATCAATTCAATGCCCGAAACATTAGCTATCTCTCTTCTAGGATAAATTTATAATTTTTTTTTAATTAATTCAATGCCCGAAACATTAGCTATCTCTCTTCTAGGATAAATTTATAATTTTTTTTTAATTAATTCAATGCCCGAAACATTAGCTATCTCTCTTCTAGGATAAATTTATAATTTTTTTTTAATTAATTCAATGCCCGAAACATTAGCTATCTCTCTTCTAGGATAAATTTATAATTTTCTTTAATCAATTCAATGCCCGAAACATTAGCTATCTCTCTTCTAGGATAAATTTATAATTTTTTTTTAATTAATTCAATGCCCGAAACATTAGCTATCTCTCTTCTAGGATAAATTTATAATTTTCTTTAATTAATTCAATGCCCGAAACATTAGCTATCTCTCTTCTAGGATAATTTATGATTTTTTTTAATTAATTCAATGCCCGAAACATTAGCTATCTCTCTTCTAGGATAATTTATAATTTTTTTTTAATTAATTCAATGCCCGAAACATTAGCTATCTCTCTTCTAGGATAAATTTATAATTTTTTTTTAATTAATTCAATGCCCGAAACATTAGCTATCTCTCTTCTAGGATAAATTTATAATTTTTTTTTAATTAATTCAATGCCCGAAACATTAGCTATCTCTCTTCTAGGATAAATTTATAATTTTTTTTTAATTAATTCAATGCCCGAAACATTAGCTATCTCTCTTCTAGGATAAATTTATAATTTTTTTTTAATTAATTCAATGCCCGAAACATTAGCTAT
>NW_027171990.1:82500-90000 GCF_036898095.1 Palaemon carinicauda
CGTGTACGATGAGGAAGTAAGAGGCAGGGGAAAAGAGGAATTTTAAGGGTATTCCAAGGGGTATTTCATAGGGATGTAAGAGGCAGAGAGAAAGGTGTCTTTCCAGGTTATTTCATAGGGAGTAAGAGGCAGAGAGAAAGAGGACTTTCAAGGGAATTCCGATGAGTATTTCATAGGGAGTAAGAGGCAGAGAGAATGGGGATATTCAATGGTATTTCATAGGGAGTAGGAGACAGAGAGAAAGAGGACTTTCAAAAATATTCCGAAGGGTATCTCATAGGGAGTAAGAGGCAGAAAAAGAGGAATTTTAAGGGTATTCCAAAGGATATTCCAAAGGGAGTAAGAGGCAGAGAGAAAGAGGACTCCCAAGGGTATTCCACAGTGAGTAAGAGGCAGAGAGAAAGAGGACTTTCAAGGGTATTCCACAGTGAGTAAGAGGCAGAGAGAAAGAGGACTCCCAAGGGTATTCCACAGTGAGTAAGAGGCAGAGAGAAAGAGGACTTTCAAGGGTATTCCAAATGGTATTTCATAGGGAGTAAGCGGCAGAGAAAGAGGACTCTCAAGGGTATTCTGAAGAGTATTTCATAGGTAGTAAGAGGCAGAGAGAAACAGGACTTTCAAGGGTATTTCATAGGGAGTAAGAGGAAGAGAAAAAGGAATTTTAAGGGTATTCCAAAGGGTATTTCATAGTGAGTAAGAGGCAGAAAAAGAGGATTTTCAAGGGTATTCCGAAGGGTATTTCATAGGGAGTAAGAGGTACAGAGAAAGAAGACTTTCAAGGGTATTCCATAGGGTATTTCATAGGGAGTAAGAGGTACAGAGAAAGAGGACTTTCAAAGAGTATTCTGAAGAGTATTTCATAGGGAGCAAAAGGCAGAGAGAAAGAGGACTTTCAAAGAGTTTTCTGAAGGGTATTTCATAGGGAGCAAGAGGCAGAGAGAAAGAGGACTTTCAAAGAGTTTTCTGAAGGGTATTTCATAGGGAGCAAGAGGCAGAGAGAAAGAGGACTTTCAAAGAGTTTTCTGAAGGGTATTTCATAGGGAGCAAGAGGCAGAGAGAAAGAGGACTTTCAAAGAGCTTTCTGAAGGGTATTTCATAGGGAGCAAGAGGCAGAGAGAAAGAGGACTTTCAAAGAGCTTTCTGAAGGGTATTTCATAGGGAGCAAGAGGCAGAGAGAAAGAGGACTTTCAAAGAGCTTTCTGAAGGGTATTTCATAGGGAGCAAGAGGCAGAGAGAAAGAGGACTTTCAAAGAGCTTTCTGAAGGGTATTTCATAGGGAGCAAGAGGCAGAGAGAAAGAGGACTTTCAAAGAGCTTTCTGAAGGGTATTTCATAGGGAGCAAGAGGCAGAGAGAAAGAGGACTTTCAAAGAGCTTTCTGAAGGGTATTTCATAGGGAGCAAGAGGCAGAGAGAAAGAGGACTTTCAAAGAGCTTTCTGAAGGGTATTTCATAGGGAGCAAGAGGCAGAGAGAAAGAGGACTTTCAAAGAGCTTTCTGAAGGGTATTTCATAGGGAGCAAGAGGCAGAGAGAAAGAGGACTTTCAAAGAGCTTTCTGAAGGGTATTTCATAGGGAGCAAGAGGCAGAGAGAAAGAGGACTTTCAAAGAGCTTTCTGAAGGGTATTTCATAGGGAGCAAGAGGCAGAGAGAAAGAGGACTTTCAAAGAGCTTTCTGAAGGGTATTTCATAGGGAGCAAGAGGCAGAGAGAAAGAGGACTTTCAAAGAGCTTTCTGAAGGGTATTTCATAGGGAGCAAGAGGCAGAGAGAAAGAGGACTTTCAAAGAGTTTTCTGAAGGGTATTTCATAGGGAGTAAGAGGCAGAAAGAGGACTTTCAAGGGTAATCCAAAGGGTATTTCATAGGGAGTAAGAGACAGCGAGAAAGGAGACCTTCAAGGGTATTTCCTAGGGAATAAGAGGACTTTCAAAGGTATTCTGAAGAGTATTTCAAAGGGAATAAGAGGCAGAAAGACGACTTTCAAGGGTATTCTGAAGGATATTTCATCGGGAGTAAGAGGCAGAGAGAAAGAGGAATTTTAAGTGTATTCTGAAGGATATTTCAAAGGCTGTAGGAGGCAGCGAGAAATAGGACTTTCAAGGGTATTCCAAAAGGTATTTCATAGGGAGTAAGGGGCAGAGAGAAAGAGGACTTTCAAGGGTATTCCGAAGGGTATTTCGCGGGGAGTAAGAGGCAGAGAGAAAGAGGACTTTCAAGGGTATTCAGAAGGGTATTTCATAGGGAGTAGGAGACAGAGAGAAAGAGGATTCTCAAGGGTATTCCAGAGGGAGTGAGAGGCAGAGAGAGGACTTTTAAGGGTATTCTGGAGGGTATTTCATAGGGAGTAAGCGACAGAGAAAAAGGAGACCTTCAAGGGTATTTAATAAGGAGTAAGAGGCAGAGAGAAAGAGGACTTTAAAAGGTATCCCAAAGGGTATTTCATGGGGAGTAAGCGGCAGAAAAAGAGGAATTTTAATGTTATTCCGAAGGCTATTTCATAGGGAGTAAGGAGGGCCTTCAAGAATATTCCTAAGAGTATTTCATATATTCCCTTTCCAGAGATTTTGCAGAGTACAAATATCAGCCGGTGCAAATATGGCAATATGCTTTTAGGAGACGTAAAGTATGAATAGATCCACTTTTGCTGTTTTCATATTACTTTGGAGATATGATAGCATATCTGCAAACCCATTAAAAAAAGGTTTAGTATTTTGCAAAAGACCTTAGGAGTCTATTGCGACTGGAAATAGTTTACAATGAAAAAGAGATACTTTAAGAGGAATGCTTTCATAATCATCATCATCCCCTCCTACGCCTATTAACACAAAGGGCCTCAGCTTTCATAATACGTGAAAAAAAGCTTAAAATGCGAGAGGTATTTTGCGAGGAAGGCTTTTATAATCATAATCATCATCATCCCCTCCTACGCATATTAACACAAAGGGCCTCAGCTTTCATAATACGTGAAAAAAAAGCTTGAAATGCAATTATGTAAACAAGCTGTAAAGAAATATTTAGATAAGATAATGAAACTCTTAATTGATGAATACAATTCCCCTGCAAACACTTAATTTGAAAAGAACAAACAAACATAAACAAACAAACTCACGTTGTACTTGTCTGTCTTTCTGAAGGCATCTTTCAAATATTTGGAGTTGTACTTGTTGTAATTGCTCTTGTCCCGAGCTGCGCTGTTCTTGCTTCCCTTGACCTTGGCGAAGCGGCTGCGAACCCTGTTGTTGTACTTGTTGTTATTGTTATTGTTGTTGTTGTTGTTGTTCCCCCCTTCTCTGGAGTGCTTCTCTCTTCTGCCCGTGGCGCTGTTGTTGTTGCTGTTCTCGTTGTTGTTATCTTTGACGCGGCCTCGGGTCGTGTTATCTCGGTCTTCGTTGGCATTGGAGGATGCTGTGGCTGCCGAGGAAGAAGAGGAAGAAGAGGAGGGGTCTGGTGTGCTGTTCCCGCTGGAGGAAGAGGAAGAGGAGGAGACGTCCTTGGTCGCTCTTAACTTGTTGAGGTAAGCGCCCATGCGCTCACGTTGGCGCTCTTTCTTGGTGATGTGGGATGTGGGGTCTGCTGGAGGAGATAAGAGCCGTTACAACGGTATTTCAACCTTCTACTACAAGTGCTACTACTACTGTTACTGATCATCAAGGCAAGTCACTTACATCCCCCTGTAACTACAAATTTCAATATGAAATACAACGAAATTATTATTTTTTGACAATTACTAATCTACAAATTACAAAATGACAGATTTTCAAATTGAAATATGATTATTAACTCTAATTAAAAAAACATTTGATGAAATTTCAGGAAAACATTTCTTCTATAAGAAATTTTATATCATATCTTACATATTTACAATTACTAGCATTCGACATTCCCATTCATACAATAACATCCCGAACGAATGTTTGATCCGGTAAATTATATTTTAGAACATCATCTCCAAAATCTTAATAATATTCAAAATATTCTGGACTACTTGTATAATTCATGGAGCAACTAAAGGGACACTCAGTAGAGCGCAGACCTCCGCCACGGCAGCTTATTTCTCGACCTTGATCTTTGACCTTAACATGTATTAATTGGCGTGGATTTTCATACACTCAAATATGAACCAAGTTTGAAGTCTCTGTGACAACGATGTCCAAACTTATGGCTGATTACGTGAATTGGACATTTTGCTTGACCGTGACCTTGAACTTTCAAACTTGAATCATTTCCAGCGTTTTACATAACAGTTAATCCCTGCAAGTTTCATTACTCAACGATTAAAATTGTGGCCAGGAGGCTGTTCACAAACAAACACACACAACACAAACAAAAACAAACGCGCAAACAGAGGTTAAAACATAACCTCTTTCCAACTTTGTTGGCAGAGGTAATAAGTTGTATAACTTGGAACAACAAGTTGTAAATCTTCGAACAATAAGTTGTAATTCCTGGAACAATAAGTTGGTACTATTTGGGCCTAGAAATTTCGTAAGTAAATAAAGAAAATAGATGGCATTGATAAATAATATTGATTTCCTAATCACAGTTATTTGAATAGCCGTTTTACGTATCTATTTCAACCCAAAAATTACTTTTCCATTTCAAATAACCTTCTGAAATCCAGGCATCACTGAGAGAGAGAGAGAGAGAAAGAGAGAGAGAGAGAGGGAGAGAGAGAGAGAGATGCTGGTGTGTATTTGGCAAAGGAGGTGCAGGGGAACTAAGACGCTGGTATGTATTTGGCAAAGGAGGTGCAGGGAAACTAAGACGCTGGTATGTATTTGGCAAAGGAGGTGCAGGGGAACTAAGACGCTGGTATGTATTTGGCAAAGGAGGTGCAGGGAAACTAAGACGCTGGTATGTATTTGGCAAAGGAGGTGCAGGGAAACTAAGACGCTGGTATGTATTTGGCAAAGGAGGTGCAGGGGAACTAAGACGCTGGTATGTATTTGGCAAAGGAGGTGCAGGGGAACTAAGACGCTGGTATGTATTTGGCAAAGGAGGTGCAGGGAAACTAAGACGCTGGTATGTATTTGGCAAAGGAGGTGCAGGGGAACTAAGACGCTGGTATGTATTTGGCAAAGGAGGTGCAGGGGAACTAAGACGCTGGTATGTATTTGGCAAAGGAGGTGCAGGGAAACTAAGACGCTGGTATGTATTTGGCAAAGGAGGTGCAGGGAAACTAAGACGCTGGTATGTATTTGGCAAAGGAGGTGCAGGGGAACTAAGACGCTGGTATGTATTTGGCAAAGGAGGTGCAGGGAAACTAAGACGCTGGTATGTATTTGGCAAAGGAGGTGCAGGGGAACTAAGACGCTGGTATGTATTTGGCAAAGGAGGTGCAGGGAAACTAAGACGCTGGTATGTATTTGGCAAAGGAGGTGCAGGGAAACTAAGACGCTGGTATGTATTTGGCAAAGGAGGTGCAGGGGAACTAAGACGCTGGTATGTATTTGGCAAAGGAGGTGCAGGGAAACTAAGACGCTGGTATGTATTTGGCAAAGGAGGTGCAGGGAAACTAAGACGCTGGTATGTATTTGGCAAAGGAGGTGCAGGGAAACTAAGACGCTGGTATGTATTTGGCAAAGGAGGTGCAGGGGAACTAAGACGCTGGTATGTATTTGGCAAAGGAGGTGCAGGGGAACTAAGACGCTGGTATGTATTTGGCAAAGGAGGTGCAGGGAAACTAAGACGCTGGTATGTATTTGGCAAAGGAGGTGCAGGGAAACTAAGACGCTGGTATGTATTTGGCAAAGGAGGTGCAGGGAAACTAAGACGCTGGTATGTATTTGGCAAAGGAGGTGCAGGGAAACTAAGACGCTGGTATGTATTTGGCAAAGGAGGTGCAGGGGAACTAAGACGCTGGTATGTATTTGGCAAAGGAGGTGCAGGGGAACTAAGACGCTGGTATGTATTTGGCAAAGGAGGTGCAGGGAAACTAAGACGCTGGTATGTATTTGGCAAAGGAGGTGCAGGGAAACTAAGACGCTGGTATGTATTTGGCAAAGGAGGTGCAGGGAAACTAAGACGCTGGTATGTATTTGGCAAAGGAGGTGCAGGGGAACTAAGACGCCAGTGTGTATTTGGCAAAGGAGGTGCAGGGTAATTAAGATGCCGGTGTGTATTGGGCAAAGGAAATGCCGGGTAACTAAGCCACTCGTGTGTATTTGGCAAAGGAGGTGTAGGGGAACTAAGATGACTGTGTGTATTTGGCAAAGGAGGTGCAGGGGAACTAAGACACCAGTGTGCATTGTGTATTTGGCAAAGGCGGTGCAGGGGAACTAGTAGGGGAAGGGAAGGAGAGAGCGATCTATACAAAGGGTTTGGAAGGGGGGGAGGGGAAAACAGCGCTGACAAGTTCTTCCTTCCTGCAGCTGTCACTCCAAAGTCGGGGACAAACTTCGGCGCGCCACAAAGAAAACCCGGCAAACTCGTCCCACTGGCGAACTTAATGGTGCGGTAACAAACCTACTTTACCGTCGCGGTTGGTCAAAAGCTATCTCACTTTTCCCTCATCCGTTGTCATATTTTTCTTCCACTTTTTTTACCTTTTCAGCCTTTCATCCGGTAAATGGCACGAGGAAGGCAAGGCATGGATGAATGGCGTGGCAAACAATAAGAAGAAATGGATGTTCTCGTGAAGGTATGTGTCCTTCGTTTTGACAATTTTTTTCGTAATGTTTAAAGGTCACTCATGAGTGGCAGTGGCGAGGACAGGACAATGTCCTAGAGACTGACCAGCGAGCAAGAACCTTCTCTGCCCATGCGAAGACCAGGAAGGACCAGGAAATGGTTGTTGATGACTCAGTAAGTAGACCTACAGGCTCCCCCAAGCCCCCTAACTCACAATGACAGATTACAGACAATACTAGAAACTATCCAGCTTAAGCTAGGCTCGAACACCCTTCCAATAGATTGCGATACATGGACGTTTATAGTAAGTAATGTCCTTATATGCAATGTAGAGTAAGAGTTTTAAAGGTTTAAAGGTTACTCATGAGTGGCAGAGGCAAAGGACAGTGACAATATAGAGAATAAGCATCTATACATATGATCAGAACCCAATTCCCCTCTCCATCAAGCTTGGACCAGGGAGGACCAGGCAATGGCTGCTGATGACTCAGCATGTAGACCTATGGACTCTCCCAAACCCCCTATCCCTAGCTCACAAGGATGGTGAGGTTGCAGACACTACAAGAAAGCATCGAGCTAGAGCGGGTCTCGAACCCCTGTCCAACATATTGCTAGGCAGGGACGTTTCCAATAGGCTACCAGAAGCTAGTGCTTAAAATTTATACATAAAAAATCCCATTAATTCAATTAAAAAAAAAAATACCATTATGTTGAATCTTCATTTCAATGTATTCTATATAATTTATAATTATTTTTTTTTTATCCATATTGCAGTTATCCATGAGTCTTGGTTATCAATTTACTTGTGGTAGAGTAACAGTTGATCCTATGGTATTTTATTTTGATATAAAACAATGTATTCACATCTATAATG
>NW_027171991.1:0-95864 GCF_036898095.1 Palaemon carinicauda
AATGGGTAGCTATAGTATTAGTAGAAAAGAGTTAAAAATACAATTGAAAGAAGCGTGAAGAAAATTCTTCATATATATATATATATATATATATATATATATATATATATATATATATATATATATATATATATATATATATATATATATATAGTGAAAACCTTACTCTTCCTTCGTACTGTCTAGCACGAATTAAAAGTACACTTGATGCTAAGAAGCACTATGGATGAGAAAGATGATACCATTTTAGTTGTGTTACCAGAGATTATGGGGAAACCGGGTTTTTTAGGGTGGGGAAATGTCATAAACGAGTGATTTACAGCAATAATAATTGTCAGAAATGCTAAATAAGAACAAGATATCCAGTTGGTAGAACATATGGATCATGTAAGTTGCTGAACATAGGCCAAACATGATTATTTACCACATTTGAGATTTGTAAAAGGGTACAGAACCTAACAAACCTACCTAACCTAGCCTAGTAGGTCCCAGGTCACAGCCCCTAAACTGGGGGCTTGCCTTCCTAGGTCACAACCCCTTGGACTATCCCAATATCAGCCTTCATAATAAATTCTTTACACAAACAGGCATTTTTTTGTTGTTGCATTTGGAGATTTAAAGTTACGTCTGCACAAATTTCTTGAATTGAGGATATATATACTAAAGAATTTGATTGTTCCCTCACATCCTTCGAAATCAGCAAGCTTGTTTTCTAAGCGATATTTCATGGGGTTTGATACGGATTCACCAAGATACTGATCAGCTAGCTTAAAATTCATTGTTCTTTTTTATCCAAGCAATATTTTGTGACCTTAATTTATTGCATAAATGTAACCTTTCATTGTCTTGCAATTTGAGCAGCTTTTCTATGAAATCTCATTGAATTTGATCCCCACGGCAAATGAAAAAAAAAAATAATGGTTACTTCCACCAAGCAAAGAGGGAATCATGGCCCAGAGGGGGGAATATTATCCTGGGACAAAGTTCCCCCGGGGGAATATATATCCTGGGCCATATTTCCCCCGGGGGGGAATTTCGAACGGGGGGGGGGGGGAAACCACACCGTTACACCGGCCCTAAAAAAGTGCCGCCCAGGGTATTTGCCCCCCCTTCCCCTCCAGATGTGAGGGCCTGATATATATATATATATATATATATATATATATATATATATATATATATATATATATATATATATATATATATATATATATATATATATATATATATATATATATATATATATATATATATATATATATATATATATATATATATATATATATATATATATATATATATATATGTATATATATATATATATATATATAGCTGAATAGCACTTAAGTGACCAAGATAATAATGAAGTTGCATCAGGGTGGTAGTTCATAGTATATAGGAGTGTCGATTGAAGCCAATATTTACATATTTACTATCGTTTCCAGAGGCCGTTTAATAGTGTTTTTCCCAAATATCTAACAAACCGGCTTATGAATTTTCATGAAACTACAACAATGAATGTTTCCAAAATTGGCCTAATTTTTGGTGGTACAATGAATTGACAGATGTGCTTAACTAACCCGTATTTTCTTTGAAAAAAGAGGAACTTCTACCCTTCCTTCAGAGCATTTCGAAGAAGTGTTACTTAATCACGTAACTGTGACGCAGAGGTTCCCCCAACCCTCCTTCGGTGTCTAATACTATGGGTATCCTAGTACTCGCCCCCCCTTCCTTCTTGCCTTCTTTCCTTCATTCCCATTGTTATTAGACTCCTACAAATTTTAGATTTGCGACTAAAAAATAAAATAAAATAAAAAAATAAAATAAAAACATTCGTAGAAATACAAAACAATTTTTTTCCTTGAGAGTGATGATGAGTAAAATGTATGTGTCCATTTCTTGGTGTTTTTTTTTTTTATTAACCCTCATAAATCTATGGTTTCTAGCAATTGGTGATAACATTATTTTGGATAAGCAAAGCTAATGAATACTTTGATACGAGTGTATCAGCTTGGCATGTAGACAATGTCAATGGCTTTCTCAAAGTTAGGTTGATTGGTTCATTAATTGAAGTCTAGTATAATTCCAGTGACAAAGTCGCAATTATATTTGTCACATACCTTTAAAGTAACAAAAATAGGTACTGGTACTTATAACGTAAATAAATATATAAAACTATAGGTTGAAATATAATAAATCTTATGTATGTATGAACACACACACACACGCACACACACATACACACACACACACACACACACACACATATATATATATATATATATATATATATATATATATATATATATATATATATATATATATATATATATATATATATATATATATATATATATAAAATTTCTAATTTTATCAAATGGCCGATGTCAATGCCCTTATATGAAACATCTTTTAGAAGTCTACCTTCTAAGGAATTCAAGCTACTCTCTCTGGTGAAATTGATATGATGAAATATATCAAACAATGCTCTCTGTGATTTTCTTCCTGGTAATTGATGTATCGAGTAACCTGTGTTGTATGGAAGAATGAGTCCTACGGCTTAACCTAAAGAAAACTATATCTTTATTGCTTTACCAACACTCGCTTGAAGTGCGAAGTGTAGGGTTAGCATGGCTTCTTTTGTCTCCTGTCATAAGTCTCATTCTTGATCTTCAATGTAAGTGAGTGGGTAAGATATAAAACGTTGGTCTTGTGTTTAGGTAAAGTCTAAAGTCACGAATCACATTACCAGGTATGCTGAACTTTTACTGACAAGGAATTTTGTATTGCTTGGGGTAGGTCATATGACAATTATCTATGGATTTAAACAGGCGTTTAACAATTCGGGGGATGGGAGGTACAGGGGAAGAAACGTTATAACAACGTCACTGAGGGACATCATCACTTTTGCGAATGTGTGGGTGGCTAAGACTGGCTTTAGCCTCATTTTCTTAAGTAAAAAAGTTAATGAAACGTAATTGGCAATGCACAGTATTTCCCAAAATTAGGCCATTGTATGAAGCGCTCCCTGCTTTGATATCATGGAAAACCATCAGTTATTTTAGGAGTTATTTAAAAAAAAACACTATTGCACGGCCTCTGGAAACGATAATAGTAGTTTTGATATATTTTTAGTAAATCAGATATCAATTATAATTTACAATATAATAATATGAATCATTTAAAAATAAATTTATTCAACTTACTGAAAATCAAATAATTATTCATAATAAATTATTTAGGTGGTTCAAAAGTTAGCAGGTACAGGAAGTGAGTAATTTGCAGACGACTAATACTCCAACAACAACAACAACTGATTATTGTGATTGCATTTGGTGATAAAACTCTTGACTGGTATGATGATAGGAGACATTTACGTCTGAATGTGTCTACCAAAATTATCATTGAAATACTTAACAAAGAAAACTATTTGGTTACCGTTACATAATGATCGACCGTACATTTAAAGTGTTCGTTCTGAAGATATAAAAATGTGTCAGCACTGTTCTGCCGAGTTAGCAGCCATTGCCTGGTCCTCCTTGGTAAAGAAAGAACAGAAGAGTCTACCAGGTTTTGACAATTCCAATTTCGAAAGCATTTCCTCATCGTCTTGGTCAGAACCTTTCCCACCATTAACCAGAGGATAACCTCAGTTCCATTCCACTGTATCTCTTTAGGGGGAAATTCGAGCGATGGTTTTTAAGGAAGGAGAAAGTGAGGAAGGATGGAAGAGGAACTTCTTGCTAATATATTATGTATTATAAATGGGAGGAGACTTTATGGTCTCCCTCTCAAAGATGGAATTGGTGAATTACTTAGTAAAACTGAGCAGTTTATTAATAAAGCAAACAATGGATTGGAGACCAACCTCTCGTACATGGTGACATGAAACTTAATATTCATATCCTTATGGAATTGTTATAACTACACTAAACTCGTTCCTGGAAGCAGTTTCTCCAAAGTCAAACTGGTGACGTTATATTTTTATTTTTTATTTTTCTTTGATTTTTTTTTTTTTTGAGATTCCGAGAGGATCAAAACTATACGTTTTTGAAAGCTTTATTGCATATGCAATCAGAAAAGTATCTATTATAGCTCATTTATATTTTTGGAAGTTTGCAAGATGACGTAGGCCCTTATTCACAAGCCAACAATGCCAAGAGCTTCTCAACATGACAGGGAAATTATCTGCAATAAACATATTAGGAAATTAAACATTAATTTGATTAATACTTTTCTTTACATCAATGAAACCGTAGACTAAATAGGCTCATAGGTTATTATACCCTGAGAATTAAGACTTTGATTTTATTCCAGAAAATGATGTGGAAAAAAACAACACCAACTAACCACTACCTTGATCAATCTAACAGACAATTGTCTCCTCAACACAAACTTTCCCTTTACCTCATCTTACAGCTGGACTCTTCTTCTTATACAGGAAGCATATTGAAACTAAATATGGACTTGAAAACAATATTTCTTACAAGCTAAAAATAAATCATCAACCAAAATAATAATCAAACTTGAAACTAATCATCAACTTAATACTAAAACACAGACAAAAATAACCATAACAATTGCTCCTAAACACATTGTTGTTATTGTAGCCTAATATATCACACAGAAAACAGTAAAATATGAATATAAACATAAATATTGACAAGTTTTTCATGAAGATATGATTGCCGTCTTCGCTATGGCTGAGTTTTGGAAATTCTGAGAATTATGCGTGGATGAAATTTCCTTATAAGTCTATAAGGAAAATTCTAAATGACACAATCTTTCATCTGGCAATGGACCAGATATTTCAAAGCGTGAAAATTATGAAAACAGAAAATGGATATTTGACCATATATGGCTATTTTCTAGGCCGCCTATTCCATTAACTTGTACCAACTGTGTTTCACACAATTGTACATAATTCCTTTTGTATATATTATGCTTGTATCTTCGCTCCTCCCTCGCACTAAAACGAACATGAAAATTCCTGTTTGGTTTTTCCTCTGTAATATTGTCTGTCTTGTGAACTTGTTATGTCCTGTTGCCTTGAGGTTTTGTATATAAGGAGAGTGTTCCACAATAATATAACTCAGTCGTTTCCAATCTGCCTTTGAGTTCACACCCTTACTCGGGGCCGTCACATTGGTGACCCCGGAAGTCGACTCGCTCCCACTGCCTTCCACCCCCACCTCCCTCGCCCCTCCATCGTTGGTACTATGACGGAGGCTGACTCTACTCCGGCAGTTGGCACTGCGGCCGCCCCATTGAAACTTTCACCGTTCGCCAGCGGAGAAGCGTTCGCTTGGTTTCAACGTGCTGAAGTCCACTTTTGTATCAGGGGCGTGACTCGCTTAACCACCAAAGCGGATTATGTTCTCGCGGTGATACCCGAGGACACCTTCCCAGAAATATCCGACTGGCTTTGTGAACAAGGAGACACCCCAATAGTGTATGACGTCCTCAAATCATACCTTCTGCAGCAGTACTCGCCGTCGCCAGCCGCCCGTATAGCGAAGCTTTTTCAGCTCTCGCAACAACCGTTGGGGGACCAAAGGGCTTCGCTTGCCCTCAGGGAAATGACCAGTATCGCTCGCCTTCAACCTGCCACAGACGGCTCTCCTCGTGAGGTGAACCTACTCTGTGCCCTTTGGATACGCCGTTTACCTGAACCTGTGCGCGCTACCATACCCGATGTCGATAGTTTACCCATAAAGGACTTGATGACCAAAGCCGATGCCCTTATGGACACCCACTTCAAGACCTCCATCAACGCCTCCACCCCTGACGACGAGGATGCCTATTCAATGTCAACCGACGCTGACATGAATGCCGTAGGACATACACGCCTACCCCGTGACGTGCCGAAGCGGCGACAAAGCCGCCCACCACCCACCAATCGCTCGTGCCCCAACGAACGACTTCTACAGCCACTTCCTACCTCCCATCCGCCGCAGTTTTGCTACTACCACTTCAGATTCGGGGCAACCGCGAAGAAATGTGCCAAAGATTGTCAGTGGCCAAAAAACGTGTAAGTAGGCCATCGCTTGTGGCGGTGGTTTCCCATGTTTCTAATCTTTTCTTTTTACAGGATGCAGGAACGGGCGTGCGATTTTTGGTAGACACGGGTGCTTGTCGTTCTCTTTTGCCAAGGAAACTCTTCAAGGCACAACGTAGTCTGTCTACATCTGCCGACGTCCGCTTGGTAGCTGCCAACGGATCTGCGATACCCACCTACGGTTGCGAGAGCCTCACATAATCGTTCGGAAACGGTAAATTCAATTGGAAGTTTCTCGTTGCTGACGTCACAATGCCAATCCTCGGTGCGGATTTCCTCTCTCATTTCCACCTTCTGGTCGATGTCGCCCACCGACGATTGGTCAACGTAGACTCGTACTTGTCGACACCTCTTCAACCCGCCCCCTCTAACCTCGCTCTCCATATCAGCGCACCCACGGATGCCTACGCCCACCTCCTCACGTCGTACCCGGAAATTTTCTGTCCAAAACTTCGCCAAACGCCCACGGTTCCTGCCAAGCACGGTATTTATCACCATATCAAGACGACGGGACCCCCAGTCTTCGCAAAATTCAGACGTCTGGCACCGGAACGATTGGCAGCCGCCAAACAGACGTTCGCCGAAATGGAGAAAATGGGCCTTTGCCAAAAGGCCTCCAGCCCATGGTCGTCACCCTTACACATCGTTCTTAAGAAAGACGGCTCCCTCCGTCCATGCGGGGATTACAGGCGCCTGAACATGCAAACAGAACCGGATCACTACCCCCTCCCAAACATTGCCGATGTAACCTCCTACCTGCAAAAAGCGAAGGTTTTCTCAACGCTCGACCTCCTGAAGGGGTATCATCAGGTGCCTATGAACCCAGAAGACATCCCCAAGACCGCCATCACCACTCCGTTTGGCACATACACCTTCAATTACTCTTGTTTTGGCCTTCGTAATGCTGGGGCAACGTTTCAACGTCTCATGGATGGCATCTTAGGGGACCTCCCTTTCTGTGTATGTTATGTGGACGACATACTTGTGTTCTCCTCCTCAAAAGAGGAACACCTCCGTCACCTGCGCATCGTGCTCGACCGCCTGCAACAAAACAGCCTTGTAGTCCGGTACGACAAGTGTACCTTTGGCGCCAACGAAGTGTCGTTCTTAGGGCACCGTATCACTCCTGAAGGAGTCCATCCCCTCCCTGAGAAGGTAGCAGCCGTTCAGAATTTCCCCACGCCCTCGACCGTCAAAGCTCTGCAGGAATTCTTGGGCATGATCAACTATTATCACCGTTTTCTGCCAGCCATTGCCGCCACTCTTGCTCCCCTCTACGCCTCCCTCAAGGGCAAGCCAAAGGACTTGAAGTGGGGTCCCCTTCAAGAAGCAGCCTTCTGCAATGCAAAGAAGGCCCTATCAACTGCTGCAGCTCACACTTTTCCTATCCCACACGCCCCTCTCCTTCTCTCCACCGATGCCAGCGACGTCGATATTGGTGCAGTACTTGAGCAGGTGGTCAAAGGCTCGCCCCGCCCATTGGCCTTCTTCAGCAGAAAACTGTCCAAGGCATAATCGGGTTATTCTACCTTCGCTCGAGAATTGCTGGCGGTGCACTTGGCTGTTCGTCACTTTCGCCATTTCTTAGAAGGTACGCCCTTCGTCATTCGCACAGACCACATGCCTCTGGTGCACGCCTTCACTCGACAGTCAACGCCGACATCTCTCCGCCGTGGCTGAATACAATTGCACCCTCCAATACGTCCCTGGGAAAATGAATCCCGTTGCCGATGCCCTGTCAAAAAACATGTTGGCTGCCATTCAACTGGGATTGGATTACAACGCCCTGACTGAAGCCCAACGACTGGATCCAGAGTATCAAGCTTGTAGGACATCCTGCACGTCCCTCCGTTGGAAGGATTTTCCCCTCGAAGACTCCAACACCACCCTCCTCTGTGACGTCAGTACTGGTAGACCGCGACCTTGGATTCCTGCTCCCATGCGCCGACAGGTGTTTGATTTTATTCACGGCCTTTCACATCCCTCGTGCTGTTCTACTGCACAGCTGCTAAAGGCAAAGTTCATTTGGCACGGCATTTCTAAGGATGCTAAGGATTGGGTCCGCGCCTGTACTTCTTGCCAAACTTCCAAAGTACATCGACACACGGATTCAAGAGTGGGCACCTTTCCTTAACCTCAGCGCCGTTTCGCACACATTCACGTCGACGTTGTAGGCCCCCTACCCACATCACAAGGACATCGTTACCTGTTTACCCCCACCCACAACACAAGGACATTTTTACCTGTTTACCGATATCGACCGCTCCACTCGTTGGCCTGAAGCCATTCCCATGGAAACTGCAACGCCCGCCTCATGTACATCTGCCTTACTCTCTGGATGGATTTCAAGATTCGGTATCCCTGAGCATATTACTTCTGACAGGGGAACCACTTTCACCTCTCAATTATGGATGTCATTGGCGAATCTCCTGGGCATCACCCTACATCAGACAACGGCCTACAACCCCGCTGCCAATGGAATGGTTGAACGTTTTCATCGCACCCTCAAAGCAGCTTTGATGTCCCGCTGCAAGGATTGCAACTAGTTTACTCAGCTTCCCTGGGTCCTCCTTGGACTAAGGACCACTCCTTAAGACGCCCTCGACGTCTTGGCAGCCGAAATGGTGTATGGCGACCCGTTGGTCGTCCCTGCCAAGTTTTTTTCCTTCTACAACCTTCTCCGACGATCTCCAGCGCATACGTCACGTCGTGGGAAAATTTACTCCGTGCCGCCAGACTTACAAGCCCCAGCGAAGCATCACATACCAACGGACTTGCACTCTGCAACGCACGTCTTCCTGCGCAACGACACCAGCAAGCCACCACTAACGCCCCCTTACACGGGCCCTTTCCTTGTGATCCGACGCAGTCTGAAAGCAATCTTCCTAAACATTCGGGGCAAAGAAGACTGGGTCTCCATTGATCGTCTAAAACCTGCTTATCTTCTGCCAAATGACCCGCCTACAGTTCGCCTCTCTGGATCAGGGCGCCCTATTTAACATGTACAGTATGTCATTTTTAGGGGGGGGACCCATGTACCAACCGTGTTTCACACAATTGTACATAATTCCTTTTGTATATATTATACTTGTATCTTCGCTATTCCCTCGCACTAAAACGAACATGAAAATTCCTGTCTGGTTTTTCCTCTGTAATATTGTCTGTCTTGTGAACTTGTTATGTCCTGTTGCCTTGAGGTTTTGTATATAACGAGTGTTCCACAATAATATAACTCAGTCGTTTCCAATCTGCCTTTGAGTTCACACCCTTACTCGGCGCCGTCACAAACTGTACTGTGTTTTCGCTGTTTTTGTTTGGACGCCTTGACTATTTGACAACTCACTATGCATGTAGCTTACATTTACAATAAACAATACTTTATATTAACCCTGGATAGGTACGCACCTCGGACACCCCTTTAAGGGTATACTCGGACGCGAACGACCCCGACGCCAAAAAAAATTCTTGAAAAATCAGTTTTTGCAGTAACCTCCTTTTTTCTTTTGCCAAAAAAAAACTTCAATGAATGCTTAAAACAACTGTAAATATAAATACTACTCATCTGCAGAAAAACTATTTATTATAAATATTTTAAAAAATTAAGTAGAAAAAAAAGACCTGACATAAAAATTCATAAAAAAAAGTTTATACATATATACACAAATCCTTTTAGGAATTGATTCTTGAATGTTTAGGACACATCTTGATGTATTTTGGATGAAGTAAGACCCATGGAGGTGAAGATCTGAAATGAGAAAAAAAGGGTAACTTTTTTTGGCCCAAAAAATTTGTCCAAATTTCATGAATTTTTTTGGGTACCCAAATGAAATAGGAAGTGGCTAATTTTTTTAGGGAATAAACATATGTTATCCTAAAATAGAAATATGTAAAAATATCTTCATTATTTTGTAAATTACATTTATATCAGGGGCCATATCTAAAGGTAATTTTTTGAGTACTTAGAAATTTCGTAAAAAAATACATATATTTAATATATAATATGATATTTATGCAGGTAAAAATATACCAAAATATCACAAATTCTATAGGGAACAAGAATATATATAGATAGGGCAACTTACGCTTCGGATATGTCCACAAAATGGTCGCCAACCACACTGACTCAGACTCCCTAATCTGCCACTTGAAATGTAGGAAGGGTATGTCAATTTCAAGGTGTTATTTACTAATCTAATTATTATCGGATATGCATAAAAATTGTATGGTGGGTTGCTGGATAATTGTCGATTATTTTACGACTATAAAATTAAAATTCTGACCCAAAAAAATTTTTTTGAAGGGAAATAAAATCGAAAAAAAAAATGTAAAATATAATATTTTAGCTAAATAATTTGATGATATTCAATCAAAAAAGAAGTAAACAAAATTTTCCGACAAATAAACATCTAGAGGAATCATTACTCTGTGATAGTTCCTTAGTACGTAGTAATTTTGAAAGAATTGGGAAAAAACGAAAAAATGGCAATCACCGGAAAATCGAACACATACCTATATATACGCCATATCTGGCTAAAAAAAAAAGATAGGCATGGGTAGCCAGATCATCTAGAAACACTTTCCAACACTATGAAATTATAAGTTTCGCGACACTACTTGCCAATTCCTTACGGTAACATGACTAAGCAAAAAAATGCAAAACAAATAAAAAGGGGCATTCGCGGAAAAATGGCTAACATTCTAATATACGGCATTTCAGAAAAAAAAAATTAAGCCACGTACTAGGCAAACCATCAAGGCACATTTTCCGACAAATAAACATCTAAATGAATCATTACTCTGTGATAGTTCCTTAGTACGTAGTAATTTTGAAAGAAATGGGAAAAAACGAAAAAATGGCAATCACAGGAAAATCGAACACATACCTATATATACGCCATATCTGGCTAAAAAAAAAAGATAGGCATGGGTAGCCAGATCATCTAGAAACACTTTCCAACACTATAAAATTATAAGTTTTGCGACACTACTTGCCAATTCCTTACGGTAACATGACTAAGCAAAAAAATGCAAAACAAATAAAAAGGGGCACTCGTGGAAAAATGGCCATTCTAATATACGACATTTCAGAAAAAAAAAATTTCAGCCACGTGCTAGGCAAACCATCAATGCACATTTTCCGACAAATAAACATATAAATGAATCATTACTCTGTGATAGTTCCTTAGTACGTAGTAATTTTGAAAGAAATGGGAAAAAACGAAAAAATGGCAATCACAGGAAAATCGAACACATACTTATATATACGCCATATCTGGCTAAAAAAAAAATAGGCATGGGTAGCCAGATCATCTAGAAACACTTTCCAACACTATAAAAATATAAGTTTTGCGACACTACTTTCCAATTCCTTACGGTAACATGACTAAGCAAAAAAATGCAAAACAAATAAAAAGGGGCACTCGCGGAAAAATGCCCAACATTCTAATATACGGCATCTCAGATAAAAAAAAAGACATGCACGTGTTAGCCCAACCATCAAGGCACACTTTCTAACACATAAACATGAAAAAAAATGAATAATATACGGCAATTCCTTACTATGTAGTAATTTTTACAAATATTGAAAAAAAAACAGAAATTGGTAACCGCAGTTAAATACCCAATATACCAATAACTACGTCGTATATGACAAAAACAAAGTCACGCATAGGTAGCCAGATCATCTAGACACACTTTCCAACACTAAACAAGCAAAAGTTTTACGACACTATTTGGCAATATCTTACGGAAAAATGACTTGGCAAAAAAATGAAAAAAAATGAAAAAGGGGCACTCGCGGTAAAATGGTCCTCGTGGTGATGAACGACATTTTAACTAAAAAAAAAATCATGCACATGGTAGCCAAACAATCCACCAAGACTTTCCACAACTGATAACCTATACAAGTTGAACCATTCTACGACAATTTCATAATACGTAATAACTTTGATAATTATGCAAATTACCTTAGAAGGGTAAACTCGGTCGCGCTCGACCCCGACGCGTCTCAGAAATCGGGGAAGGAGTACAGCTACAGCAATGCACATCTGGACACTACTAGAGCGTGTAGGGGAGACACCTCCTGCAGGTCGATCACCCACAAATTCAGTCACGGGGGTGAGTCACGTGAGAAAAACCTGTTTTTTTTTGACACTCGGGGTCGCGAACGACCCATCGTACCTATCCAGGGTTAATGTAATTATATACTGTACTATATATATGAAATTTAAGATCAACTAAGTCTACATATTTTATACAACCACTAACCATTTTCATACTAGATATAATTATGATAAAGCTGAAGTTGTTTCAATAAGTCAAGTAAGGAAGAAGGATTCGGAAAGGTAACCAGTTTATCATTTTGTCATGTTATTAATGACCCTTAATTAAACATTTTTTTCAATCGTCCAGACTTAATTTCGAAGAATAACCTTCAATTTCAGACAATTAACTTATTCCTGGCTAGCCTATCAATCACAACCCAAACCTTAGCATAGGCTAATATTGTGTACCTCATTAGCATAGTCCTACTCAAGGCCTGGTCTTCATTTGTATTGGAGGTTGAGGGAAAGGCTGATTCCTGGGGTCTTATTAATTCTTTACTTCTCACAATTGCTTGTACATTAATAGGTACTTCAAAAAGGTACCCTGCAGATTGCCCGGTATATTGGAACGGCACTTGAAGTTAGAAGTAAAAGTATGCAAGCTGTGATGAAGAATTACCTGACGATTGCAGCACTTTGCTGCACCTACTATGCTTCTTCTAGTACTGTGAATCCCACAATCAGAGTGATGTGGTGAGAGCGACGAGGAACCTGGAACTGAGAAGACCATGAAATAAACACTTCCTAAAAATAGATATAAAACTTTTTTGATGTAAAATTATTATCATTCGGATTATTTTCATATCACTTTCAGGATCCTCGTTGCTCTCTCCACAGCCCTGTGATTGTAGGATTCACACAACTAGAAGAAGCGTAGTAGGTGCAGCAAAGCGCTGCAATCCTCAGATAATTCTTAATCATTAGTTACCTCCTACACAGACAGCTTCAGAGCTTGCACACTTTTACTTCTAACTTCGAGGGCCTTCCCAATATACCGGGGAGCCTAATTAGTAGGGGTTTTTAAATTCTCTATTTCTATGTTATTATTTCTAAATCTCCTTCACTCATTACAGTTAAGAATATGCTCAGTAGTGTCCTCTGCCTCCCTACACAACACACAAAGTCACAGAGCCTATCATTGTCACTCCTGTTTCTATAATTTTCTTTTAATTCTACCATATTTAACCTGGTTTTCATAACTATTACGACCTCATTAGTGTCAAGTTCTCCTTTGTAATCTCTTCTACCATTACGTTTCACAAACCTCAGTTTAGTCATCTCTGCTTTCTTTTCTTCTAATTTTCTTTTAATTTCAATTGCCGCTTTCCATTTTTATTTCTTGTTTGAGTTCTTGTTTTTTATACTTTTTTACTTCTTCCATTTCAATATCATAGTTATTGCATATTTCTATGATACTTTTTCCCCAACATTCCCCATATGGTTCTCTTATTTGATCTTCCACTACCTCCTTAACTATCTGTTTGTCATCTGATGTTATGAAATGGCATCACCTCTTTGTACTCTATTCTATTTTCACCTGGCCATATTCCTGTATTTGTATGTAGTAGGCCTACACTAGTACATACTGTACTCTTCAAGGCTGTGAAGAACTTAGTATGAAAATGGTTAGTGGTTGTATAAAATATGAAGACTTAGTTGATCTTAAATTTTATACATTTTGTACTGTAAATAATTACATTAATATAAGGTATTGTTTATTATAAATGTAAGCTATGTGCGTAGTGAGTCGTCAAATAGTCAAGGCGTCCAAACAAAACAGCGAAAACACAGAACAGTTAATGGGATCGGCGGCCTAAAAAATTGCCATATTTGGTCACATAGCCATTTTCTGTTTTCCTACTCTTTAGGCTTTAATTAAAAAATGCCTGGTCCATTACCAGACGAAACATGTGTCAATTAGAAATTTCCTTAAAGACTAAAAAGGGTCTCATCTGTCAATCAATGGTCATCCAGCTTATAAGATTAGGATTTCTTTAAGGAAGAGTCAGTTTAATCTTTGAGGTATCTTTTTCCCACCCTTCTCTCTCTCTCTCTCTCTCTCTCTCTCTCTCTCTCTCTCTCTCTCTCTCTCTCTCTATATATATATATATATATATATATATATATATATATATATATATATATATATATATATATATATATATATATACATGTATGTATATATATACACATATATATATATATATATATATATATATATATATATATATATATATATATATATATATATATATATATATATATATATATATATATATATATATATGCATATATATATATATATATATATATATATATATATATATATATATATATATATATAATATATATATATATATATATATATATATATATATATATAATATATATATATATATATATATATATATATATATATATATATATATATATATATATATATATATAATATTATGTATTATATATATATATATATATATATATATATATATATATATATATATATATATATATATATATATATATATATATATATATATATATATAAATTGTAAGAAAGCATTATAACTTCTTTTAACTTTTCTTTATAATAAAAGCATAATAAAAAGTAAATATTCAATTAAGTTCAATTATTTTCTCGTCTTTTTTGTTTCCTATTTGATTCAATTGTTTTCCAAAATCATAATATTCAGATATAAGGAAATTAATTGTCTTAAATTCATATATATATATATATATATATATATATATATATATATATATATATATATATATATATATATATATATATATATATATATATATATATATATATATGTAAGAAAGCATTATAACTTCTTTTAATCTTAACTTTTCTTTATAATGAAAGCATAATAAAAAGTAAATATTCAATTATGTTCAACTAATTTTCCCGGTTTTTTTATTTCTTATTTGATTCAATTGTTTTCCAAAATCTTAATATTCAAATATAGGAAAATTAATATTCTTAAATTCACGAAATACTTTACTTGGAATGATGCAAAATCAAATCCTAAGTAATTGAATAAATACAATATATATCGATAGCCAATTTGAAACTATTCAAATTTTAAGAATTTCATTTGTTTATACATAGTTGATTTTGACCTAACATGTATAGTATATAAACTTTATTCCTCATCAGAGGAATCCAATTCAACAATAAAAGACTCTAACAAATGTTCTACAGAAAGGTCTGCCTCCATATCTTCCTTTTGAAGTATTTCAGCGTGCCTCACAGCATTAGCCCAATTTTCTCTTGTTACACTATTTAGAGCTTCTTCTAATAACGATTTTAAGTCTTTCATTTTGAAGT
Organism: Palaemon carinicauda; assembly: GCF_036898095.1. Classification (NCBI taxonomy): domain Eukaryota; kingdom Metazoa; phylum Arthropoda; class Malacostraca; order Decapoda; family Palaemonidae; genus Palaemon; species Palaemon carinicauda. The sequence continues at coordinate 15,497 of NW_027171991.1, forward strand.
TGTTCTTTTTTTATACATACTGCTTAACTTGCCCCCAAACCAACTCTATGGCATTGTACTGGCAATGATATGGAGGCAACCTTACCACTTTATGGCCTTTTTCTAGGGCCATATTATCTATTACGTATTTTTTTTTCTTGGCATCTAGTCAAAGACTTGACCATCGTTATTAATTCATTTTTAGTCAAGTAATCTTTTGGGTCTTTTCCCTTTTTAATAAGCCATTCTTCAATCAATGCTTTCCTATCTGACATTGTTGGGGGCTTATCAGTTCTCACCGAATGATAGGAAGCATTATCCATGACAATTACTGATGACGGAGGAATGTTTGGTAATAATTTTGATTTGAACTAGTCTTGAAATACGTCATGGTTCATTTGCTTGTGGTAATCCCCGTCATTTTTTGCTTGAAAAATTAAAGATGCATTTGGTATAAATCCATCTTTGGTGCCAGCATGAACAATTATGAGTCTGTTGCCTTTGCCACTTGGAGGATTAACACCTGTTGCCTTTTTCCCGCTTTTATCCAACCAACATTTTCCCACACAATAATTTTGATTTACCCAGGTTTCATCTAAATAAACAAAAGGGTGATCTCCACTTTCTTTCACTTTCTTAATTTTTCGAAAAAAAAACCGTTCTTGCACTTGACACTTCACTTCTTTCTAAAAGAAATTTCCTTCCATTGACTTTAGCATGAATGAAACCTATATCATGTAGCACTTTCCTTAGAGATTCTTTGCACCTATTGAATGGAATATTTACAGTATTTTTTCAAGGGTGGGGATTTCATTTCGTGCATAAAAACTTAACACTGTTCTTCTTAAAACACATTTATCAAAGTCGTCTAGAGCAGTCACAGGACAAGGATGAAGCCTAATTCTTTCTTGAAATTTCGGTTTTCCAAATTCTTCTTGCGTGACTCGTCCTTCCTTGATGATTCTACGTACTGATCTTTCAGGAACATTTGTGTCTTCAGAAGTACGGATACATGCTTTGGCAACATCAGTAAAAGGGCCGCGGTTCATCTTCTCTTTTGTGAAATACTTGTACACACTGTGTACTATTTCCCTGGCATTGGGACGGAGAACACGGTTTGGAGATGTTTCCATGGTTTATGTTTGCTAGATAATGCAGTCTCTGTCTCAAACACTACCATTCAAGGGATTAAATATAGCTCGCTGATATTTGCTACATAAATTTACCCTTGAGACCTCCAAGGACAGGTCAATCGGATTTCAAACTTCCCTTCTGTGCAAGTCATATTAAGACGGTAGGATAAAACTGGCAAATATCCTTGGATTATGATTTTGGGGGACATGTACTTGGTTGTAATTATCCTTATAGAAATGAATACCTTACACTGTTAAAAATATGCCGAAAAAACGGTAAAAATCCAGTAATAAATGTTGCCAAGCATTTACCGTCTAATAAATGGAAATATTGACGTTAAATGGTGGTATTATGATCATCAACCCGTAATAACATAACAGGGTAGGGTAAAAATTACTCTCTCCAATATTTTACTGAATTAGGGCTATGAACAGTATATTTTTACGGATAATGTCCGATTAAAATTACGCTTATTTAACAGTGTACCTAATGAAATATATACTGTATGCTCGACAAGAATAACAGGAGAGAGAGAGTGAGAGAGAGAGAGAGAGAGAGAGAGAGAGAGAGAGAGAGAGAGAGGGGGGAGAGAGAGAGAGAGAGAGAGAGAGAGAGAGAGAGAGAGAGGGAGAGAGAGAGAAAGAGAGCGCGCAGATTTAATGGTATCAGTTTTAGGTATTAATAATTCCGCACTCCAATGCCGATGTCGAATGGATCTTCAGCCACTTGAATATCACAAAATCAACACTATAAAACAAAATGAACACAGACTTGAAATGCAATCCTTCATGTGAAATATGGGCTGAAACGGCAGAGAAAGTGCTGTTGTAATTATTCATATCCTCGTGAAGTTTTGGATAAGATAGGACACAATGAATCCTACAAAAAACGGGAAAGTCGAAATCAAGTAGGCATGCAAGGTGTTGCGGAATACCTGTTAGCGTCGGTACCATCATGTTACTTGACGAATTTGAGGCTGTTCAGATATCCATCAGGGATTCTGATGATAGAGACCAAGAAAATCTTTTAAGTATGAATTATTAACAGAAATTTTGTATAATTTTTTATTATTTTGTTAAAGTTCCTATCCCCACTTTTTTTTTTTATAAAGAATTTAACAATGTGCTTTAATGATTTTTTTTGTTTTGTATTTTGTTTGTTTTACCTTTTTTCAGTATATATATTTTATTTCAAAAGTCTTTTCAATTATCCTTTCCATAAAAGTAAAGTAAATTATTATGAAGATCTAGAGGATTTTCCTGAGTACTAAAGAAAAATCTGGCGTAAATCTAGAGGATACGTGCTACAAATCTGGAGGAAAGGTAGCGATATGAGTTGGCAACAGTGCAGTACATATTGAAGGCTTTCAACAGGGTGAAAACCCTGTCAGTTCACTCACACCAATAAAACTCCTGTACCTTTTCCCTAGTACACGGACTTAGCAGCCGCCTTAGAGAACACCTTTCAAATCTCATGAGATTCCATAAAGTAATTCTCCTTACAATGGCTCTCTTTCTCTCTCTCTCTCTCTCTCTCTCTCTCTCTCTCTCTCTCTCTGTCGCCTTCATTCCACCGACTTTGATGCTGTTGCCATTCAGTTGGACTGCCATCAGATGGACTTTATATATATATATATATATATATATATATATATATATATATATATATATATATATATATATATATATATATATATATATATATATATATATATATATATATATATATATTTTTGGGCTCAAGCCATGGCGTCCTGATGGAAGGTTCCTTTTTGGTAGCTTCCTTGGGTATATAACTACTAAATATTCCCAGAGAATTTAACCACAGGTTATCACAGAATTCTATCTTCTGGAGCGAGTATCCTAAAGGTTTCCCTTTAAGACATCGTATATCAACAGGGGACGCATGTATTAACACGCCACATAGCTATCTACACCCCACATAGAGTTAACACTTCGATGTGTAGGGGCGGAGAATAGCTGAGGAGCCGTTCCACAGCTAATCTCGTTCGTGGCTACTTTTGGTACTCGAGACGTAAACAAACGGGCGCCATTGCTAAATGACGTCACGTCCGTCCTCATCCTTCGCTTAGTAGCTTGCCTCACTAGTCGGATTTTTCCCTGTGCGTACTTTATCGAATTGCATCTTAGCCATGTCTCTACCCTCAGCCTCGCCTTCTTCTGGAAAGTTGAGTACAAGGTTCCAGTATTGTTTAAATAAGCTCTGACCGTAAAGTAACTTTTACTTTTCGAGATATTTGATTTTTTGTGGCAGAGCTGTGCCTCGACCGGACCCGCCATTTTATGGCGTCGCTGTTGTTTTGCATGCCTTATTTAGCTAGCCTCAACAGCGTTTTACGGCCTCATTAACTAATCGATACTATTAGTTATTTAGTCTTCATAGCTAGGAACTTTATATATCGTGTTTTGACGCCTTGTTATCGGTCATCATCTGACCCCATACCAGTTCGCTAGTCTAGCCCCTAGGCCAGAGCGCCTAACATCAGTGTTCATCCATGATATATTTCAGTGATCCTAGGTTTAATTATGAAGATAGTAGCATTATTTTACAATACTATTGACTGTGATGCAAGTGTTTTCGCCTTCAGGGACCATATAGGGGATAGATTAGATAGTGTGCCTTTCTAACCTAACCTACAAGTAGGACCCCTAAATGCTTCCTTCATCCCCTGCCTTAGGGCATCCCCTCTGTGTAGTCTTACTCCCCCTACCACGTAAGGGGATCAAGCTCATATCAGAGTATATATCGCTTCTCTGTCCTCCCTAAGGGAATGATCCCCCTTAGGGTTGCGCCCGAGAATGAGGAACGGCTCGTCCTTCCTCTATTGCTGGGGCTAGGTCTCCGACCTTTCTTGCAATAGCGATACGTCTTCCATCCTTCCTAGTTCAGGGTGTAACATCCCCGCTCTAGGTTAGGCTTGGGGGGAGTTAGTTCTGTGCCTTGCTGAAACGATACCCATGCACCGTTCTCAGACAGACTGCCTTACCTTAGGCTAGGGAGCGTCCTCCCTTCCTTGGTGGCCGCTTTGGTACAGAGCCTCCTCCATAGAAGACCCTTCTTCTTCTCCCCTCCCCACCTATCTCTTGTATGGCCTAGCCTATACTTAGGTTAGTCTATACCCATCTGTCCCCTGTCCTACAACTCCTCCTTAGGGTGGAGTGATAGGGCTACCTTGAGCTCCTGTGTGCAGTCCGCTCTGGTACATATACCCTTCATAGTGTCCTATGGGGTTAGCCACTTGATGCGTTTTGTCCACAGGGGTTCTTCCCCCCCTCTCTTGGGTGTTCCCTAGCCCTCCCTTGGGCTACCCTGGCTCCCGGTCCTCTGCGGCCCCTGCTTCTGGGTGATAGGCATAGCCTCTATCATGGGTACACCCACTCAGGTGGGATGTCTTGGGGTCCGTGGCCGTACCCCTACATCCCTCCTTCTGTCTCTTTCACTATCCTGGTGCCGGTCCCTTGCCGCCTCCCCTGTCGGTGATACCCACCTCCCACCTTGGTGACATTTCCTTGCCCTCTGGGCCGTCAGTCCTCCGTGTGCCGGGGGACTGCCGCCTCCCGTCGTCGTCCAGCCGATGGCCTTCCCTCTTACCTCATAGTTTCGGTCATCCGTCCACCGGTCCGGCCCCCGCAGTGCCGGCATCCACTGCCGGCAGTCCGGTTCTGCTATAACCCATCCTTGTCCCTGTCACCAAGCCGGCAACCGAGCCGCCGCTCCCCTCCGGCGTGCCGCTGCCATGCCGGCGGCCGCCATCCTGGTATTATCCCTGACTTATATATTTGTCTTCCCTAATGCCAGAAACTCTGCTGGAGCGGCCTCCGGCGTAACGCCGGTCTGCCGGAGCCTTCCGGAGGCGTCAAAGCGACTTGCACCCCTTCTACTAGCTATCATCTCATGCTGATAGCCCTACATCGCAACCAGATGGTTTGATTACATAAATAGATAGGTATTATCTTACCGTTCTATTAGTAACCATGCTGTCTTCTTGCATATCACAGATTTCCAGCATGCTGTGTGTATCTTAGCACGGCTGGTTACCGGAAACCGTTACCCTATGGGATCTTCTACGTTCCCAATTCTAGGGTCTGAGTGGCCTCAGTCCCAGTTTTATATCCTTGGCAATCCCCACTAGAATTCCCACTGCCTTCCTGGTATTCTATGTTGAATTCTGTCCTGTGCCCTCGGTCACAACAAATTGCCTATGGATAAGGTTACGGTAACCAGCCGGGCGGGTTACACGGAGTATGTGACTATCTCCTTCTTTTCCGCCCATTCTCTGAACATCACATTGTTTATACCACTTAATATTAAGTTCAAGATTAATCATTTAATATTTAACTTTAGAATAGCAGTCATTCTTATGACTCCCCCATACTCATGTTCTCTTTCTCTTACAGGAGGAGCACGTGAAGTGCGACCACGGCTTCTGTGCAGTGAAGCGCCCGCACTTTTATGGGCACACGGCGTGTAGGACTCACGCCCCTTGTGCCAACAAGACAGGTGATCTGAAGTTCTGGGACCCGCAGAACTGTACGGTCTGCCAGGAACGCCTGGTCGAGGCGTTCAATAACCCTCCCTCAGCGGAGGTTAGGGACGCTTCTCGATAGAAGCTACGCAAATGGGTGTGTGGCTTCCAGAAGAACGCCACTGGACCGTACCTTGCCACTGAAGACTTGAGGGCCTTACTGTTCCCAAAGGCATCTCCAGACTCTGTGGTCCCCAAGGATCAGATCCCCACCGTCCAGATCACGGTGGAACCCGATGTTGTCATGGCCCAGTCCATGCACGAGTGTCGCTTTGATACCGACAACGCGGAGCGTATGTCGGAAGTGTCGGAGACAACGGAGAGGAACCTCATGGCCGAAGAACTGGACTATGAGGAGGACCGAGTGGAATACGCCGAGTCGGAGCAAGAGGTCGCTCCGCCTTCCACCACCGCCCCAACTCCTACACCGACGGAAGTATCTCTCCCGTCTACCTCCGCCACCCCGGACCCCATCCCAACCAGCGCCCAGGAGATGTTCCGTATGCTCGAAGCTCTTATGGACAAGAAACTCCGTGAGACACAGGAATACATCAGGACCATGGGAAGTTCCAAGGAGCCGAAAAAGATTTCGGTTAAGGACCTCCCGGCATGCTCGCACGCCAACCCCTGGAGGTATGCTGAGCATATGCCTATCGCAACGGGCAGGGTCTTCGTCAGTGAGAAGGTCGGCTCGGTTGCCCTAGAAGAAGTGGAGTTCTTCCCGAGTTTTGAGGCTTATCCGGACTGTTACGTCCGGCTTCAATCTGAACCTGCCTCTAAAGAAGAGACCGAACCTAAGGAGGTGATAGTGTTCGATCTCCCGAAGGCCCAGGCTATGCTGGCCAACGCTTTTAAAAGTAGGGGTTTTACCTGCTCAAAGCTTCCGGCACTGAGCAAGAAGCACCCTACCTACGTCGCACCTGATGATGCGATCCTCCCCTTCATGGAAAAGGCCTTCGCTGCGGTACACAAGGCAGTGGAAGAAGGGAAACCTTGCCCTGCACTGGAGGAGTGCAGACCCTTCTCCCTGGTTACTCCCCCCAACATTCGACACTGGAAGGATATCCAGCATACCTTCGTGGTTGGAAAACTAGATCCTGACGTTGCTGGACGTCAGTTTAACGAAGACCTCCCGAAACTTAATGACCATCTCCTTCGTCGGGAACAAGACACGAAGGAAAGGCTCGCCGCATCCATGTCCCTCCAGGTACAGCTTGACGTCATGGCCGGTGACACTAGAGTCCCCGACCACTACATGGTGCTCACCAAAACGCATCTGGCGACTGTAGTTAAGGACTTGTACAGCTTCATGAAGGCTCGGAGAGCCTGTCGTGAATTCGTGTTCTCAAGTGCCACAGTGAGACACGAACCCCGGAGGCTGATTTCCTCCAACATCTGGGGTAAGCACCTCTTTCCCTCTGATCTTGTGAATGATATCACCGACAAGGCCGCCACGGAGAACAGGAACCTTCTCCACAAGTGGGGCATGTCGAAGAAGAGGAAATCCTCTCAGGACGACGGCCCTCAACCTAAGAGGAAATCCTCCAAGCCAAAACCCCAGCAACGTCAACAAAGACGGCAGTTTCCGGGACCCGCTACTCCCCAAGTGGCTGCTCAGCCATAACAGACCTTTCAGCTGGTCACCCAACCGGTCTTGTCCCAGTCACCGGTTTTCACCCCTGCCTTCGAGCAACAGACGACTACCTTTCGTCCCAAAGGTAGAGGCTCAAGCAGAGGTGCAGGCAGAGACGCATCTCGCCGTCCCTCCAGAGGCAGAGGAAGAAGGGGAGCTAGCGGCCGAGGCAGTAAACCCTCGGGACACCAGAAGCAATGAAGTGCTTCCGGTGGGAGGAAGACTCCGCCAATTCCAGGATCGTTGGACCTTCGATCCCTGGGCACACAGCATCGTCAAGAAGGGTCTAGGCTGGAGTTGGACTCAACCACCCCCAACCTTCCAGCAATTCTTCCAACAATCAACCCCCCTTCTGGAAGAATATGTCCTAGATCTCTTGAACAAGAAGGTGATAAGGAGGGTAAAGTCAACCAGGTTCCAAGGGAGACTGTTTTGCGTCCCCAAGAAGGACTCCGACAAGCTCAGAGTCATTCTAGACTTATCCCCCCTCAACAAGTTCATAGCGAACAACAAGTTCAAGATGCTGACTCTTCAACAGATAAGGACCCTTCTGCCTCAAGGTTCTTACACGGTCTCCATAGACCTGGCGGATGCCTACTGGCACTTTCCAATGAGCCAGCACGCTTCCTCCTACCTAGGATTTCGACTCCAAAGGAAAAGCTACGCCTTCAGGGCCATGCCCTACGGCCACCCCTCAGATCTTCACAAAGCTGGCGGGCGCCATAGTACAACAGCTCCGCCTCCGAGACGTCCAGGTGATGGCCTACCTCGACGACTGGCTAGTCTGGGCTCCATCGCCCGAGGATTGTTTAAGATCCTGCAGCAAAGTCACCCAGTTCCTAGAACACCTGGGATTCAAGATAAACGCGAAGAAATCTTGCCTCTCTCCAGCTCAGAAGTTCCAATGGTTAGGAATCCAGTGGAACCTTCAGTCACACCGCCTTTCCATCCCCCAGAAAAAAAGGAAGGAAATAGCAGGGTCTGTCAAGCGACTGCTGAAATCCAAACGGATCTCAAGACGTCAGCAGGAACGAGTTCTAGGCTCTCTACAGTTCGCCTCAGTGACAAACCCAGTGCTACGTGCACAGCTAAAGGATGCCTCGGGAGTCTGGAGACGTTCTGCATCCATCGCTCGAAGAGACCTCAAGAGACGGCTCCCAAACAGACTTCGGCTGCTCCTCAAACCGTGGTCGGAAGCAAAGGCCCTGAAAAGGTCCATCCCTCTTCAACACCCACCTCCATCACTCAACATCCACACGGACGCTTCGCTGGAGGGTTGGGGAGGTCACTCCCACCAAAAACAGGCTCAAGGCACATGGTCTCCCCTATTCAAGACGTTTCACATCAACATCTTGGAGGCCATGGTGGTTCTTCTAACGCTGAAGAAACTCTCCCCTCCTTCCTCGATCCATATTCGTCTAACCCTAGACAACTCGGTGGTAGTTCGATGTCTCAATCACCAAGGCTCAAGATCGCCCCAGATAAATCAGGTGCTTCTGACAATCTTCCGTCTGGCAGAGAAGAAGAAATGGCACCTGTCTGCAGTTCACCTACAAGGATTCCGCAACGTGACGGCGGACGCTCTATCCCGGACAAGCCCGATAGAGTCGGAATGGTCTCTAGACGTAAGATCATTCTCCTTCATCTCTCACCAAGTCCCAGAACTTCAGATCGATCTCTTCGCAACGAGCGACAACAATCAACTTCCTCGATATGTGGCCCCGTACAAGGACCCCAAGGCAGAAGCAGTGGACGCCATGTCACTGGACTGGAACAGATGGTCCAAGATCTACCTGTTCCCTCCCACCAACCTTCTGCTGAAATTCCTCTCCAAGCTGAGAACCTTCAAAGGGACAGCGGCCCTAGTGGCTCCCAAGTGGCCCCGGAGCAATTGGTACCCCCTGGTCCTGGAGGTGCAGCCCACGCTGATCCCTCTCCCGGGCCCGGTTCTCTCCTAGCAAGTACAGAAGTCGACTGTTTTCGCTTCATCATCGAAAATCAAGGACCTTCATCTCATGATTTTCTCTCCCTAGCCGCAAAGAAAAGGTTTGGGATCTCGAAGAAAAGTCTAGACTTCCTCGAGGAATACAAGACCGAATCCACAAGACGGCAATGCGAATCATCCTGGAGAAAATGGGTCTCATTCGTCAAGGCAAAAAATCCTACGGAAATCACCATTGATTTTTTGCATGTCCTTCTTTATTCATCTTCATGGACAAGGCTTGGCAGCCAACACGATTTCTACTTGCAAATCGGCCTTGACTAGACCACTGATGTATGCCTTCCAGATTGATCTGTCCAACGACATCTTCAATAAACTGCCGAAAGCATGCGCTCGTCTACGCCCAGCACCCCCACCAAAACCGATCTCCTGGTCTCTGGACAAGGTGCTCCATTTTGCCTCCAACTTGGACAATGATTCGTGCCCTCTCAAGGATCTGACTCAAAAAGTTATATTTCTTTTTGCTCTTGCCTCAGGAGCCCGAGTCAGCGAAATAGTGGCATTATCAAGGGACGAGGGTCACATCCTGTTTACAGACTCAGGAGACCTTACCCTCTTCCCGGATCCGACGTTTCTCGCCAAAAACGAATTACCCACCAAAAGATGGGGCCCTTGAAGAATATGCCCCCTGAAAGAAGATGCCTCTCTATGTCCAGTAGAGAGCCTCAAGGTCTATCTTCGTAGAACTTCGGACTTTGGTGGAGGCCAACTCTTCAAAGGAGAAACATCGGGCAGCGACTTGTCACTGAAACAACTAAGAGCGAAAATCACCTACTTCATTCGCAGAGCGGATCCTGACAGTACACCCGCCGGTCACGATCCTAGAAAAGTTGCATCGTCTCTGAATTTCTTTCAGAGTATGGATTTCGAAAGCCTTAAGAGTTTCACAGGCTGGAAATCCTCGCGTGTTTTCTTCAAACATTATGCGAAACAAGTGCATGAAGTCAAACATTTTGTGGTAGCTGCAGGTAGTGTTATGAAACCTGCACCTAACTCTGCATAGAACAGTGAGTTACTTGGGACTCTAACTCCTCGGGTGCCTATGTTGACCCTCGCGTGATACGTAGTGATTTCAAAGACACTTTGTGTTTTTTCATATACTGTTCTTCTCCCAGGTGAAATGTCATAGTCGTCACACGAGTGCCGCATGCCTAGAGCATGATGTGTTTTAAATTAAAAGACTGACGTTCCTCTGGAACGAGTGCCTACTAATAATTTTGAAATTCTCTTTCAGATTCAAGAGCAAGTCTTTCATTACTATGTACATTATAATTTGTTGTAAATTACTTTTACATATTTATTGCATTTCATTAATATATTCTGCAATTGTGAAATAAAATTTCTATTTTATTACTTGTGCGTCTCAATCCGTTCCTACTTATACTATGAAATACACGACTGTCATAGTTTTATTATCCCCTTCCTCTTATATTCGATGAAGATTACTAAGGTTTCAACCCTTGTTATATACTCACCTGTGCAATGTAATATTCCTACACGAAAACTTACTTACTTCATATCTTAGAGACCAGACGATTCTCTATTAACATACAGTGCCTAACCACCACTTGTCTGCCCTTGAGAATGTTCCTATATGAATGCCAACCATTCAGTCTTGTCTCCAAGTTCTTCATGTTCTCCCAGCAAGGTGAGTAGCCCTTCGATGACCACTTTGATCTTCGGCATGGCCCGTGGGGACTTCACTGCCAGGGGGGCAGGAAGTTCTCTTCCCTACGGTTCTTCTATTAAGATTACTATGCTAACCTGTTCAAAGCCCTCGGCACTTACACTAAAAGGGGAAAATCTACCACGATACATTGATTCTCTGGTATTCTTCCATCAGGACGCCATGGCTTGAGCCCAAAAAACGGATTTTGAGCGAAGCGAAAAATCTATTTTTGGGTGAGATAGCCATGGCGTCCTGATGGACCTTCCCTGCTACTTCGTCCAGTTTTTCAGGTCCCACCCTGCTCTGCTGTATCATGGTGATCGGCAAGCAACTGGCTTCAGGATGAGGACGGACGTGACGTCATTTAGCAATGGCGCCCGTTTGTTTACGTCTCGAGTACCAAATGTAGCCACGAACGAGATTAGCTGTGGAACGGCTCCCCAGCTATTCTCCGCCCCTACACATCGAAGTGTTAACTCTATGTGGGGTGTAGATAGCTATGTGGCGCGTTAATACATGCGTCCCCTTTTGATATACAATGTCTTGAAGGGAAACCTTTAGGATACTCGCTCCAGAAGTTAGAATTCTGTGATAACCTGTGGTTAAATTCTCTGGGAATATTTAGTAGTTATATACCCAAGGAAGCTACCAAAAAGGAACCTTCCATCAGGACGCCATGGCTATCTCACCCAAAAATAGATTTTTCGCTTCGCTCAAAATCCGTTATATATATATATACATATATATATATATATATATATATATATATATATATATATATATATATATATATATATATATATATATATATATATATATATATATATATATATATATATATATATATATATATATATATATATATATATATATATATATATATATACTACCTGTTAAATTTATGTAAAATTGAATCCAAAATATATCATTAATTGAATTCCAAGTAACAAACTACCAACTAGCTACGATGGTGAAGATGGGTTGATTTCAATTCCAAGTACAAAACACCTAAATTCGACAGGTATAAGTACAGAAGAATTGATTCAACTGATTCAACTGTCAGTAGGCGTCGCCTACTGTCAGTTGAATCAGTTTTAATATTTTAGATGAAGACTTGCCAGGTAAAATATTATGATTACAGACTATAGTGGTAGACACACCCAGACAAGATTGCCTGGGGATCATACCGATCAAAAAAGTTTTATTTTTGTAAAGAGTGTATTAATAGAAAGACAACTAATCTCATACAGTCCTGCCCTTGACTGGTGAGTATACCTTTACTATAATCTTATTTATGTGAATATTTTTTAAATATTGATTTATTGGCAATAATCATAGAATATTACCTTTTATAATCAGTTTTGAATGAATATTTTCATTTGATATTACCCTTTTACTCGAAATGGGGATGTAAGTATTTCCAGATGGAGTGAATTCATGAATCATTTATAAAAAAAAAGAAAAAAAAATCTGTTAGTGTAATTTGTTGCTTGACCTTTGACCTCAGACACTTATGATCTGTTCCTTATTTCTTCAATACAATATATAAGTAATGCCAAAGCTGGGACTGAGAAATGATATGTATTCTGAATATTATATTGCAAAATCTCTCTCTCTCTCTCTCTCTCTCTCTCTCTCTCTCTCTCTCTCTCTCTCTCCCCCTTTTAGACAAACAACTGTCCCGTAGTTTCTCATCATTGCAGAAGGATCCCCTCAGTCCCAACAATAGGCCTTATGAATTAAGTTCTATGAAAAGAATGGAGTTTAGGTTCGTCAGAAAGATGAAAGGTCAGGATTTCAGAAAAATTAGTCACATTTATAATAATCAACTTCACATTTCCATTGCATTACAAGTTTCTAAGAGGCAAGAGACCGTGTATGATAATAAGGAATAATTCGGCCTACATTTATTTTAATTCATCATGAAAAGAAAATATCAAAGAAGTTATTTCAAATGTGATTTAAATAAATATTTGCAGAAAATATTTCCTTAGTACTTTCGATGATGTACAGAGCATGAGGCAGGAGCATGAATCTGTTAACAAGATCTTAAAAGGGGCTGGTATGCCTTTGAAAGGGTGGGCGTCTAATAACTTAGTCTTCGATAGCGAGAAGCAGTGGAGTGAGCCGGTGAATGTGAACGTACTTGGGCTGCGATGGGCCCAAGACATCGACCAATTGTGTGTGAAAGAGAGTAAGAAAATCAGTGAATTGGAGGAGGGAAGGGTATCTACGAAGCGTAGGGTACTTTCCATGATGGTCTACATTTATGAATCTCTAGGCTTGATGAGCCCAATATTTATTCGAGGAAAGCTTTCCCTCCAACAACTATGGGAGGATAACATAGGTTGGGATGACGTGTTAAAGAGAGAGAAAGCTAGAGAAGCGAGTGAGTTGTTGTGTGAATTGAAAGCGGTAAGCAACATCACATTTCCAAGAGCGGTAGGCAAGAAAAATTTAGAGCTCCATGTATTCACCGATGCCAGCAGCAAGGCATACGGTGCAGTAGCATATACTAGGGACAATTGCAATCAAGTAAGCCTACTCACTAGTAAAATGAGGATCACTCCAAAGGGGATGAACAAGTTGACAATCCCCAAGCTAGAACTATTAGCATTGTTGTTAGGCTGCAGATTAGCCAAGACACTTAAAGGGCTGATAGAGCCACGAGAGATAGTCATGTGGACCGACAGTAAGGTTACATTGGCATGGGTAGCATCTCCCGATGCCAAGGAAAATAAGAATGTATTCATATCTAACAGAGTGGCGGAGATTATTTTTCTTCATCAGGTTTGCGGTTTCACTCTCAGCCATGTCCCAAGCAAACAGAATCCTGCTGATGTCCTGTCCAGAGGAGCAACAACGCAACAATTACTACAAAACCCTCTTTGGCGGAATAGTCCAGAGTTCCTGAGGAACACGGGAGAGCCTGTTCCTTACAAAGAGGACGATCCAACCAATCAAAGAACCGTAGTGGCGGCGGTGCAAGAAATGAGGGAAGAAATAGGACCTGTTCCACCAGGAGATATGGGAAATTCTACAAAAGGAAGCAGAGCTCCGATTCTTATTGCGAGTTACCAGGTTAATCCAAAAATTTGCTAAATTAAAACGGCATCCGTTCAGTATTGTTGTCCAAAAATATTATTTGCCTACAGTCTATGCTTACTTGGAGGGTGGAGTCAGACCCCCTCGTGAAGTTACTAATTTTGTCAGACAATTAAATCTAGTGTTAGATAATAAGGTAATTTGCACTAGGGGACGAGTGTCCTAAGTAGAGGAAATGAAACATTTGATTCTTTTGCCAGCCAAGGGGCACTTAGTTAGGGCTTATTTAAGATATTTGCTTAGTTTGCATTTACATTGTGGTGTGAATACACTAATGGGTATCTTTCGACATAAATGCTGGTCACCGGGACTACGTTCCATCGCAAGGCAGATTGTGCGGCAGTGTCCAGAATGTGTGCTAGCCTTCCAGCCCCTGTTGAGACAGCCACCACCACCACCCCTACCGAAGGAAAGGATCAACCTAACAAAGCCCTTTGCAGCAGTCGTAGTGGACCACACAGTGGCCATACAGACTGAAATGCGGCCAGGCTACATACTGATTGGGACTTGCATGGCCAGCAGGGCCGTGTACCTCGATTTCTGCTCTCCCTGTAAGTGGAGGAATTTGTCTTAGCCTTACGTCGTTTTTGTGCTACCCACGGGGCTCCGTCTTTCATCACATCCGATAATCATCAAATTTTCAAGACTGCCAGCAACCTCCTTCAGGGACTTTATGAAGAGGATGAAGTCCAGCAGTTCCTGAGGAAGACTGGAATTGAATGGCGTTTTCAGACGCCCCGTGCACCTTGGAAAGGTGCGTTCTTTGAGCGCCTAATCGGAGTGACAAAACGTGTCCTCCAGATAGCCCTCAGGAAGAAGTACCTGCCGGACGCCCATGTACTAACATTAATGAAGGAGGCCGAGGCGATGTTTAATAACAGGCCTCTAATGTACAGCGGTGACAAGTGCGAGGATGAGGTCCTCACCCCCTCTCATTTAGTGAGAGGAAGCCCAATCAACCTCATGGCACCGATCTTGCCAGACGACCACCTCAATGTGACCTTCACCTCCCGGAGGCTCCGTGATCGTTATTTGAAGCTGACAGACTCTTTGAAAACCTTCCGAGAGAGGTGGAGAAAAGAATATTTGAGTGCCCTGAGGGCCAGACATGACTGTCGAGCTGGGGAACCTTCCAAGTTGCACCCCGGAGACGTCGTGCTGGTCAAGCAAGACAATCAAAAGAGGGCTACGTGGCCCCTCGGACGTGTCGTGGAGACATATCCTGACGACGACGGAGTCGTGCGTTCAGCCAAGGTGTTGTTCGAGGATGTCGAGTCCCTGCGAGCTGTTAGCCACCTGGTTCCCCTGGAGATTGCCCCCTCTGATGAAGATGATGGTGTTGGAGAAGACGATGGCGACGTCGAAGATGAGGGTGTGTACAGTTTGCCAGCAGGAGTGCCAGGGACCGTTGAGACGTCTGGGGATAACCAGGAGATGGTTCAGGCTACGACATCTCGACAACCAGCCACAGAGGTCTTAGGTAGTGGCGAAAATAGTGATAACAATACAGTAAGTGAGATAAGTGAAAGTGACGTAGAATCAAAGACGTCGGGCGCACAAAGACGTTCCGCACGCCCATTGAGAAAGGCTACTGCGAAGCAGCGAGAGTTGATGGAACAATTAGTTCAGAATGAGGATATATAACTCATAGCTGCAAACAGTAAATGAAAACGGGAGTTTCCCTTCTGGTAGGTAGGGAGGGTGGAAAGAAGTGTGTAGGTGAATTTGAATCCACAGGGGTTGGAAGTGCGTCGGGTATAGAGTACGGGGATGGGAGGGCCTCTCTCGTATATACAAGTCGAGCGTTGTACAGAACCGGGCCCCCCTCCCCTTTTTTCCCCTAGAGTAATTGCCAAGGCCGTGTGGGAAGGGTAATTCCATTGATTGATTAGGGGCGGATTGCCTTATGATTTGATATGTGTATATAAGATTATTCAATTTATGATTGTGCATGTATACATTGCTTATTGCTTATTTGAGATATTATTGCAGGCCCATTGCCTATTTGCCTTTCTATTGATTGATTCATGTATGTATTATATGACTGGGTACATTTTTTCCTGCATTGCCATTCTGTGTGTAAACTTGTAAGAGTTGATTGCCCCGGGGTAATATTTCTGTTGATGTATATTGTGTGTACTCCGTTAGAGTCCTTGTGGAGCGCTACGCAACGAGCCTAACAGAGTCTTGGAGTGGTTACTCCTCCCCCGAGTCCAGTCTTGCCTAATTGACTGACGTTTTACCGTCCCTTTATTTCGGGTGTGGAGGATGTTGGGAATTTCGAACTGATCATTCGAAATCCCCGCTATTTAACTCCATGAACGTTGCGTTAAATTGGTGTAAGATTGGAAGATCTCACGGGCGTTTCTACGAATGAGTGTTGTCCAATACTTGACGGTATTGTGGCATAAATTTCAACCACCTGGTGGGGAAGGAGCGGGTGTCAGAGAGACGAAGTTTTTATTATTTACAAATTACGAAAATGATATTGTATTGTTTTACCATGACAAAAATATCGATGTATATGTTTAGAGCCATGGACTCTCTAGTTTGTTGGATTATGGCAAATTATGGCCTTCAGCCGAAGTATTAAGTTCACCCTTTGATCTGAAGTAAGACTTTGACTGTTTCTCTGTCTTGTGGTCGATAAAGAAACTTTATCAAACCCCTTATTGAATAAAAAACGTAAGAGTTCCCGCGCATCTCACAAGGACATTTTAGTTAGCGGGGAGACCGTAGTTTTCCTCAGAGCTGTCCAGCACAACGCTCGTTCATTCCTGCCTGAACATCCAACCAGTAAGTTTAACTATATTGTTAAGTCTCTCCGTCTCTGGCTCCTTGCTACCGCGATACCAGGTCAGTTCCTTTGTGAGTCTCTGTATGTAAATTTGTATCGATCTGTAAAATTGTCATCCCTGAGACTGGGGATTTGTTTTATGCATCAGATAATGCCTGTAGACCTTGTTATGTGATTTACCATAGAATAGTTATTATAATTTCGAAAACTTAGTCTTATTTAGTCCAACGTGGACTCTGTGTTTCATGAGCACATGTTGCAGACCCCCTAAGGGAGACAGTTCTGACTTTCAATTAGCCTGAAGTGTTATTGTGTGTGTTTTTTCTTTATTAAATGGTTATTTTTTGTAATAAACTTAAAATTGTGATCATATTTTATTGAATCCTGAATAGTTTTGGAAAGCAAACCTCTTCAAGGTCTTGTCATCGGCCCATTCCATCGGGCCTAGAATCATTAATTTCAATAAGTTGGAGAAAAATTCACGACAAAACATATGGACCAAAATCTTATTTTATTTCTGTCATGGATTTGAGGAAAATAGGGAAATTGGGAGGATTCTAGACCTTTCTATATTATGCTCATTTATTAGATTCTGTTTGTTTTTCAAGGTCACATGCACTATGCAATATGCGAAACATGAAGCTATGAAAGATTTCTGTGCCTATCCTGCTCTTGCAGTGTTGCCAAATCTACAGATTATAATTTGGAATCCCTTGCAGGTGACTCTGATTTATAGCCATATAGGCATTGATTCAAAAGATTAACCTAGGAATGTATACTATATTGAAAATAAACAATTTCATTAATAAAGAGAAAAGAATCATTTGAATAAAGGGCGCCTCAGTCTGACAAGATTCAGTTGGTTTGCTCAAGTACAAAGTAATTTCATGCATCAATGTCCTTTGATCTCTGAACAATGAGTGTCCTTTACTAAGGCTATAGCACTCTGATTGTCAACTTTTATTTCCCTTGGTTTGTCGATAAACTTTTTGAATCCAAGCTGCCAAAGCAGTTTTCTGAAATAAACTACATCTCTTCTTGCATCACAAAATGCTACATATTCTGCTTCATTTGTTGAGAGTGTAGTTATTCTCTACTTTCTGCTTCGCTATGATATTGGTCCACCTGCTAGGATGATTACAAATCCAGAAATTCATTTGCTTCCATAATGATCATTAGCATGGTCTGCATCCACCCGTGCGGTTGGGTGTTCTTGAGTTGTCTGGCTGAAAATGGCTAAATCTTGAGTCATATTGAGATATCGTAGTAGATGATTTGCATTCTTCAGATCTTGTTTGTGGGGATCTTGATTTTTCTGGCACAGTGTTCCTGTGGCAAAAGCTATGTGAGGCCTAGTGCAATTTATTGTGTAACTAGCTACAAGTGATTCCTTAATATTCTGTTGCATTACCAACCTCATCTTTTGAAACTTCTTTTCTAAAACTTAGGCCTATTGACATTGACAACCCTTTCGATATAGCAAGATTTTGATTTATCAGCACTTCTTGAATGTAAACTCTCAGATGGATCAGAATCGTTGAGGGATTTTCTCTGATGTATTTAATGGAAAGAATATTTGATGCCTCTCCTATATCTTTTATGGCATAATAATTCATTCTTGAAATGCCACATCTGAATTTTCTAAAAATAATAAAATCATCTACATGAACAGCGGTAATTGTTGTTTTGCTTCATAATAGTAGACATAACTGTCAAATTCATGTCTAATCAGGCACATTTTTGTCAGCTTCTAGTTTAGTTCTTCATTTTATAAAGTTCGCAAACAAAATGTTTTCTCTTTGTAACTTCAAAAGCCATTGGTTATTCCATAAACATGACTTTCTTCAGTCCAGTTTTGAGATGGACTGAATTAATGTCAGTTGGTTCAACAGACCATGAATTTTCAGCAGCTAATGCATTTAACAGTCTAATGCTCGATTTCCTCACTGCAGGATTGTAAGTCTCGAGGTAGTCCCCAACAGGTGTTAGGCAGAACCCTCTGACCACAAGTCATGCTTTGTGTACCACTATCTCACCTAGTTAATTGTATTTTTTTCAGAATACCCACTCGCAATCAATCAATTTGCGTCCTGTAGGTCTTGGTACTATATTCCAGGTAATAACGCTCTCTAACATTTTCATTTCTTGCAGCTTTGTAGCTTCCCATTTGTCTATGTCAGGACAATTGAGTGCTTCTTCGACAGTCAATAAGTCTTTTGGAAAATGCTAGAAATCTGTATTAACCTTACAACATTGGCCATTCTGTGGTTTATTCGTCCTTTGGGGTCTTCTCAAATTAAGTTCCTTGTCATGGTTCTCTTGATTATTTTCTTGATGATCGTGGTTTTCTTGTTTTTCTGGAATATATTCTTAATTTTGTTTACTGTTTTTCCAGTTCCCAGGTTTGTCATCTTGATTATCTTAATTATCTTTCTTGTTTCTATTGCTGGTGTTATCATCTGAGAAATGGTCCTCTCAATCGCTGTTGCTATCAGTGTCCGAGTCAGATAAGAAGAGAGTTACTGTTTGCTTCTCGGGTGTGGCTCCTACTGCGGGTTCCCTTATCTTATGAGGGTAAATCTCTTCTCTAAAGTCAATGTTAATGGCATTGATTATGACTTGTTTGTCGATGCTCCACAACTTGAATCCCTTTTGGTTTGGGCACACGAGCAGGAAAGTGTGTCTGCACACACTTTCCTGCTCATACTTCTAGCTTTGGAGTCTCCCTTAGCTAAGCCCAGGCTTCACAGACAAACACTTTGATATATTTCATGTCATCTCGTTCGAGGTTTCTCCAATTCCACAGCATTAGTGGAATTTCGTTTATGGCCATTGCAATTGCTTTATTCTTGAGGTTATTTGCATGAAGAAAGGCTTCAGTCCAGAATTTGTGAGGTGCTCCAGACTCTATTATCATGCATGTTGCTATGGTCGGCAAACCGTTTTAGGCATTCAGCCTTTCCATTTTGCTAAGGAGAGAATGGGATTCTCAGATGTCTCTCTATTCCCTTCTCGGTAAGCAAAACCAAGAATTCCTTGCCGACATACCCTCCCCAAATACCAGTGTGGAGATGTTCCGCACTATGTTGGAATCTGCACCAATTCCGAATGGTGTTGTGCGATGTTAGAATTCTTACTTTGCGCGGCAAAGTTGGAATGCAGTGTTGGGTTCCCGCGGGTGTTGACGCCTATATAAAGCACAAGCAGACGACATTAACATCAAGACTTGTCAAGTGCTTGTCAGTCAGTGTGCTGTCACGACCTTCTGCCAAGCTGCTAACAAGTGCTCAATTGCCAGTTAAGTACTTATTATTATCTAGTCTAGGAATAACTAATAACTGAGTAATTTGCCAAACTTTCTAAATCATTCTTTGACTTGACTTGGTGACAATTTAAACCCTGAAAGAAGTAAAACTAGAATAGATCATTCACTGGCAAAATCAAACATGGCTCTACACCGCAAACATATGACTGCTGAATTAGATGGTATTTCAGCTGCCAACAAAACTATCATCCTGTCCGCTGAGAAGCATGCAACCATCGTCGACATCCTCAAGCAACCTCAACCACAGGCATCAGACCAAGGCAACAAGGATCTCCCTGGAGATGCAAAGCTCAGGTGGTGGGTCAAGAACAAGCACTTCAAGCTCATCAACCTCCCAGACCTTGGACTGACGAATGTGCTTGTGGTCACCAAAAAAGGTTTGTCCATTTACCTTTAAACAATCAAAATAATATTTTTTCCACATTATTCACCCCTCCCATATTTTATCAAAGTATTTCTTATGAACTAAGACATTATTCTGCCCCTTGTTGTATTTGGATAATGAATCCATGAACATTATCCTGGAAAGATTTGAGACAAAAACATCGCAAATAGGGCCTATTGTTCATAGTTATGATCTTTAACCATACTAATGATGAAATATACCAAGGATGTTTATTTTAATACCTTTTGGGGTTTAAAAGGATTAACTATTGTAAGGACACCGATCCCTTCGTCGTCCAGAAAATCGACAAACTACTTATTGATTTAAATTCTCTCTTCGCCACACTGTGGTGTCCTATGTATATATATTCCGCTCTACCAGAGCTACATTTTGATATATGTATCGTTTCATGACATGTTTTTGTTAACCCATAATTCATATATTTGTAAGTGTAAGAAAACACATATATTTTGGCGGGCACTTCAATCTGACTTGGCGCCAATGTAATCCTACGTTTCCGTCCGCACCTTGTTATGTATTTCCGTGCGCATTCAAATAAAGTATCAGTTGATCTTGGTGACGCTTGTCTCACTGCCCTTACAACTGGTGACCCCGGAGTTGAAAGTAGCATCAGCGGTTTTGGCTTTGCCATTAACGGACTTATTACGGCCGTGCTACCTTCTACATACTCCTTTACCTTAGGCAAGAACCTGCCTTTGGTTCTCCCACACTTCGGTGAACGTAAGGCAGTAGGATGAGCTTAACCGACATATCAACCTCTCACCTCTTCGCCGACTCGTCGTCTGGCCACGATGTAGGAAGCAACACGCCCATCGCACCCAACGGCCTCGCCTCCACGCCCAAAGTCAAACTGCCGCCCTTTTCTCAACACAACACCGCTTCCTGGTTTCTGAGAGCGGACGTACTCTTCCGCATCGCTAGACTCAGCGACTCCTGCGCCAAGGCTGACATCGTTCTCACCTCCATACCTGAAGAAGTATTCGACAAGATTTCCCCATGGCTCGACGCCCAGGCCGGCCAAGTTTCATACGACGACCTGAGAACGAAACTCATCGGTATCTACTCCCTCTCCGTCTCAGCAAGGGCACAGAAAGTACTGGACCTCGCCGGCAAGCCCATGGGTGACACCTCTCCTGTCGAGGCGTGGGACGAGCTAACCGGCCTGCTAATGCTCCCCGAAACAGACAGCAACGGCCGACGACGTGAGATTAGCTTATCTCGCGAGATCTTTCTTCGACGCCTACCACAGGACGTACGGGCCCAATTGACAGACGCCGACACGCTCCCGATGAACGAACTCCTGTCGAAGGCTCAGAAGCTCCACGAGGCCTCCAAAGCATCTCGCCTCGGAGCATCATCGTCAACACCGCCTCCGTTCTCCTCCTTCAGCAGCTGCTCTTCCATAGACTCCTCGGCAATGGCCCTCGAGGACGACGAGATCAACATTTTATCAAGAAAGAAACCACCGCAAACGACGCGACCAAACCCTAGGCCTAACCCAGCATGGTGCTTCTACCACCAACAGTTCGGCAGTGACGCCAAGAAATGTAGAGCACCATGCAGTTTCCCTAGAAGACGACGCCAGAAGCATACACCTGCCACCCTCGCGGCCGCAGTTAACCATAACAAGATTGGTTTCTGTTTCCTCGATACCATTTCCAACCGTAGACTCATGGTGGACACCGGCGCAATGCAGTTAACGTTCCCTCCTTCGAAGTCCGACCTAGACCGTGGTCCCGACAAAAACGCTCCCTCACTCATCGCCGCCAACGGATCTCCCATACGGTGCTATGGAATCAAGACCCTCAAGATATCTATCATGGGCCGTTCGTATTCTTGGCCCTTCGCTATCGCCGACGTCAATCGCCCCCTCCTCGGTGCGGATTTCCTCGCCCACCACGGACTCCTCGTCGATGTCACTAACAGACGTCTCATCGACACGGAGACCTGCCAGTCTCGCGCCCTAGAACATGGCCCTGCAACAATGTCCGTATCCGCCGTAACAACGCACCCCTACGCCGACCTCCTACGAGAGTTTCCCGAGGTTTTCAAGCCCGAGCTCCGACACTCGCCAGGTTCCCCGTCCAAGCATGGCATCTACCACCACATCATAATGACAGGACCTCCCACTCACGCCAAATTCCGCCGCCTCCCACCTCAGAAACTGAAGGATGCCAAACGCGCCTTCGAGGACATGGAACGCATGGGTATCTGTAAGAAAGCATCGAGCCCCTGGGCATCACCCCTGCACATGGTTAAAAAGCCGGACGGGTCCTGGAGACCTTGCGGCGACTACAGGCGCCTCAACCTCATCATAACGCCCGATCACTACCCACTGCCCAACATGCAGGACCTAACGAACGCGTTGCACGGCGCAAGGTTTTTTACCAAGATGGACCTTCTCAAGTCTTACTTCCAGGTCCCCGTATTCCCGGAAGATATCCCGAAAACTGCCATTGTAACGCCGTTCGGATCCTACACCTTCGCATACTCAACCTTCGGTCTACGCAACTCCGGGGCAACCTTCCAACGACTAATGGATAGCATTCTGGGTGACCTACCTTTCTGCGTCTGCTACGTCGACGACATCCTGATATTCTCGAAAACCAAGGAGGAACACCGGGGACACATCCGCACCGTCCTAAAGCGCCTACAGGAGAACGGCCTAGTCGTACGCTTCGACAAATGTACGTTCGGTGCGGAGGGAGTGGATTTCCTTGGTCACCGTGTATCCTCGCGCGGGGTAAAACCCATGACAACCAAAGTCGACGCCATCAGGAAGTTCCCAATACCTACGACCATTCGCCAACTTCAGGAGTTCTTGGGAATGGTCAATTACTACAGGCGCTTCATCCCCAACATCGCACAAACCCTGTCACCCCTCGACGACGTCCTGAAAGGAAAAGCAAAAAAACTCGAGTTGGGCTTGCCCCAGCAACAGGAATTCGCTCGGACGAAGGATGCCCTTGCAAATGCCACCACCCTGGCTCATTTCGACGACAACGCGCCCCTACGACTAACGACCGACGCCAGCAACGTCGCCTGCGGGGCTGTGCTTGAGCAACTCGTCGATGGTTCTCCTCGACCGCTGGCATTCTTCAGCAAGAAATTGAAACCCGCCGAAACAAGATACAGCACCTTCGATAGGGAACTCCTCGCCGTCTACCTCGCCGTCCGCCACTTCAGGCACATCTTGGAGGGTACCCCCTTCACGATTGCAACGGATCATCAACCCCTCGTCCACGCCTTTACGAAATCAACGGACGCATGGTCATCCCGACAACAACGTCATCTCGCATCAATCGCCGAATTCGGGTGTACCATACGTTACGTCCCTGGAAAAAAAAACCCAGTCGCGGACGCCCTTTCAAGGATTGAAATTGACGCGATCCACCTGGGAATCGACTACGCCAATCTCGCAACCGAACAACGTACCGACCGAGAAGCACAGGTTCACCTGACGGAGCCATCCGCGCTCAAGATAAGTGCGGTTCCCCTCGGACCAGCAGGAGTAACTATTCTTTGCGACACCAGCACGGGCCGCCCTCATCACTGGGTACCAGCCTCCTGCAGAAGGAAAATATTCGATATCATCCACGGACTTTCACACCCCTCAGGACGCACCACCGCTCGCCTTCTGTCTGAAAAGTTTGTCTGGCCAGGGATAAAAAAGGACGCCCGGGAATGGGCGAGGTGATGCATCAACTGCCAGTCAAGCAAGGTCAGCCGTCACACCGAATTGGGGGTGGGCGATTTTCTCCAGCCAAAAAGACGTTTCGGACATATACACATCGACGTCGTGGGACCATTGCCCACTTCTGGATCCGCTCGCTACCTACTTACGATCATCGATCGCTCCACGAGGTGGTTGGAGGCATCGCCGATGACCGAAGCTACGACTCAAGCATGTGCCGAAGCCCTCCTGTCAAGCTGGGTGAGCAGGTTCGGCGTTCCTGACGACATCACGACTGACAGAGGCCCCGCTTTCCTCTCAGAAATATGGCTGGCTTTGGCGAACCTGATGGGGACGACGCTCCACAGCACCACGGCATACAACCCCGCGGCAAACGGCATGGTCGAACGAACGCACTGCGCCCTCAAGGCGTCCCTGATGGCGAGCTGCACCGACGGGGACTGGAAATCACGACTTCCTTGGGTACTCCTCGGCCTTCGCACCGCCCCTCGCGCAGACGGCGAACCTTCGCCCTCCGAAAAAGTTTACGGGGAAGCGCTCGCAGTTCCTGGCGAATTCTTTCCCTCATCAACCGACGACACGCAGCTGGATCACCTAAGGGATATAGACAGGAAGTTCAGGCCGTGTCTCAAAACTTACCAGGACAGAACCAAGCACTTCAAGCCAAAAAGCCTGGATGACTGCGAGTACGTTTTCGTCCGTGTCGACGCTCATCGACAACCACTGACTAGACCTTATCGAGGTCCCTACCGGGTTATTAAAAAGACAACAAAAGCCTTCCTTCTCGACGTCCATGGCCAAGAGGACTGGGTCTCTATAGACCGCGTGAAACCAGCGTTTCTCGAAGGAAGCGACACCGCCTCCGCTGGACCTGGCAGACCCAGAGTTCCGCCACAAAACAAGCCGCCCAACGAAGGAAAAATCATCAAACGACGTCAAGAGGAAGAGATCCTTACACCGACCGCCAGCGCGCCCCTCCGTTCAAAAACAAGAGGAACCCTCCGACGCCCGAAGAGATACGAAGATTGATCATCAGCCCTCTACGCCGCCCGATGTCTTGGGGGGGGGGAGTACTTGTAAGGACACCGATCCCTTCGTCGTCCAGAAAATCGACAAACTACTTATTTATTTAAATTCTCTCTTCGCCACACTGTGGTGTCCTATGTATATATATTCCGCTCTACCAGAGCTACATTTTGATATATGTATCGTTTCATGACATGTTTTTGTTAACCCATAATTCATATATTTGTAAGTGTAAGAAAACACATATATTTTGGCGGGCACTTCAATCTGACTTGGCGCCAATGTAATCCTACGTTTCCGTCCGCACCTTGTTATGTATTTCCGTGCGCATTCAAATAAAGTATCAGTTGATCTTGGTGACGCTTGTCTCACTGCCCTTACACTATTGTTTATATTAAATAGTGTTTACCCCTCTCTTTTTGTGAATCATATCTTTTTTCAACCTCTCCAACTATCACCTGATTTAAATCAAAACTAAACTGAAATGGCTATTCTTAGATATAGGCTTTGTTTTCATATTGTTATCAAATATTTCTACTGATACCTAGTGGAGATAGAGATTGATTCCAACTTTGTGCAGGGAGATTTTACTTATTTCACCACATCTAAGCACGCAAATTGACTCTGGTATAAAAATTGGGTTACAAATCAATAATTTAAGAATTGCTAGACTATAAGAGACAGTTACGGTTCAATATGACCAAATAAAGTTAATACTTGAACACTAAAATGTGAAAATTCCATCTTTGTGCATGAAGGTTTTAATTATTTCACTACTTCTAAGCACATAAAATGACTCTGGTATAAAAATTGGGTTACAAATTAACAATTTTAGATTTACTAGACTATAAGAGACAGTTAAGGTTCAACATGACAAACAAAAATATTAATATTATTTGTGCATTTAAATACCATATCCCCTATCCTTTCTTGACTTCCCAACATCAAGATGTGGTTATTATTGCAACAAAAAATTATTTGTAATTTATGATAATTGATAGTGTGTTAAAGGTGCTTTGAATCATTATAAAATTAACATACACACTGTTTAAAAAATATCAAATGCATAAAAAATTATATCAATTAATTAACTACAACACCCTCCCCATTGTTTGTGAATTAGAGGCTGACATTTAACAATTATAAGTGGCCTAAACACATGAGAGAGAGTACAAGCCTAATTTTGACCTGTTATTCACTAATTTTTACGTTTACTTTTCTTGTTTTAGGCAAGAATTTTATCATTTCAAAGAGGCAAAGAAAATTTCAACATCTTGCTAACATAAGGAAGAAGAAAATTTGCTTTATTAAGAGTTCAGAAAAGGGTAACATCTATAGTGCAGAGAGAGAGAGAGTTATGTGGATGGAAAAGGGACAGCCTTGCCTAACACGAGCAAAAGAATCATCCTATTAGGCAAAAGGATCTTCGTTTATGCTAAATAACTTTGATTTTGTTTATCAATAGCCAAAAAGGAACATAAAATTCATAAAAAAACATGATTTATTAATATTGTCCTTGTAAAAATACCAAGAAAAGCTTCGAACGCCCACTGACACTCACTTATTTTTACATTTGTTTTTTCTCGTTTTCGCTAAGAATTTTATCATTTCGAAGTAGAAAAGACAATTTCCAAATCTTGGTGTCATAAGGAAGAAGACAATTCGCTCTATTAAGAGTTCAAAAGAGGGTTATACTAGAGAGAGTGAGAGAGAGAGAGAGAGAGAGAGAGAGAGAGAGAGAGAGAGAGAGAGAGAGAGAGTATGTTGTGGATAGCGGAGCAGCTGCCTTGTCTCAGAGGAGCCAAAAGAGGCCAGATATTGATGAAAAGTATCTTCTCTTATGATTAAATTATGATAAATAACTTCCCTATTTTAGTAATACCCCCCCCCAAAAAAAAAACATAAAATTCATGATAATCATGATTTATCAATATTGTCTGTAAAAAAACAAGGATAAACTTTGAAAGCCTTTATCTCAAAACTACAGCAATTGACCTTCAAATTCACGTCTCCCTTAGTTTTAAAGATATAGCTAGTAACTTGCCTAGGTGCACTACAAGAGAAAAACACATAGTGAGGTTGTTCACCAAGAGTGGTAGGTACGGCAGAATTGAGCACACGCTGTATTTCACCTAAGTACATTGGCCATTGATAAGGATGTCCTTTGCACGTCACGTTTAGTACTGTTTTCATGGTTCTATGCATCCTTTCTCTAACACTTTCCTTGTGGATAATATGGGGTAATATAACCTGCATTGATATTATGTTCGCGTTATAATTCTTTAACCCTGGATAGGTACGCTCCTCGGACACCCCTTTAAGGGTATACTCGGACGCGAACGACCCCGACGCCAAAAAATATTCTTGAAAAATCAGTTTTTGCAGTAACCTCCTTTTTTCTTTTGCCAAAAAAAACTTCAATGAATGCTTAAAACAACTGTAAAGATAAATACTACTCATCTGCAGAAAAACTATTTATTATAAATATTTTAAAAAATTAAGTAGAAAAAAAAGACCTGACATAAAAATTCATAAAAAAAAAGTTTATACATATATACACAAATCCTTTTAGGAATTGATTCTTGAATGTTTAGGACACATCTTGATGTATTTTGGATGAAGTCAGACCCATGGAGGTGAAGATCTGAAATGAGAAAAAAAGGGTAACTTTTTTTGGCCAAAAAAATTTGTCCAAACTTCATGAATTTTTTTGGGTACCCAAATGAAATAGGAAGTGGCTAATTTTTTTAGGGAATAAACATATGTTATCCTAAAATAGAAATATGTAAAAAAATCTTCATTATTTTGTAAATTACATTTATATCAGGGGCCATATCTAAAGGTAATTTTTTGAGTACTTAGAAATTTCGTAAAAAAATACATATATTTAATATATAATATGATATTTATGCAGGTAAAAATATACCAAAATATCACAAATTCTATAGGGAACAAGAATATATATAGATAGGGCAGCTTACGCTTCGGATATGTCCACAAAATGGCCGCCAACCACACTGACTCAGACTCCCTAATCTGCCACTTGAAATGTAGGAATGGTATGTCAATTTCAAGGTGTTATTTACTAATCTAATTATTATTGGATATGCATAAAAATTGTATGGTGGGTTGCTGGATAATTGTCGATTATTTTACGACTATAAAATTAAAATTCTGACCCAAAAAAATTTTTTTGAAGGGAAATAAAATCGAAAAAAAAAAAATGTACAACAATATAATATTTTAGCTAAAAAAATTTGATGATATTCAATCAAAAAAAAAGTAAACAAAATTTTCCGACAAATAAACATCTAGAGGAATCATTACTCTGTGATAGTTCCTTAGTACGTAGTAATTTTGAAAGAATTGGGAAAAAACGAAAAAATGGCAATCACCGGAAAATCGAACACATACCTATATATACGCCATATCTGGCTAAAAAAAAGATAGGCATGGGTAGCCAGATCATCTAGAAACACTTTCCAACACTATAAAAGTATAAGTTTTGCGACACTACTTGCCAATTCCTTACGGTAACATGACTAAGCAAAAAAATGCAAAACAAATAAAAAGGGGCACTCGCGGAAAAATGGCTAACATTCTAATATATGGCATTTCAGAAAAAAAAAATTCAGCCACGTGCTAGGCAAACCATCAAGGCACATTTTCCGACAAATAATCATCCAAATGAATAATTACTCTGTGATAGTTCCTTAGTACGTAGTAATTTTGAAAGAAATGGGAAAAAACGAAAAAATGGCAATCACAGGAAAATCGAACACATACCTATATATACGCCATATCTGGCTAAAAAAAGAAGATAGGCATGGGTAGCCAGATCATCTAGAAACACTTTCCAACACTATAAAATTATAAGTTTTGCGACACTACTTGCCAATTCCTTACGGTAACATGACTAAGCAAAAAAATGCAAAACAAATAAAAAGGGGCACTCGCGGAAAAATGCCCAACATTCTAATATACGGCATCTCAGATAAAAAAAAAGACATGCACGTGTTAGCCCAACCATCAAGGCACACTTTCTAACACAAACATGAAAAAAAAATCAATAATATACGGCAATTCCTTACTACGTAGTAAATTTTTACAAATATTGAAAAAAAACAGAAATTGGCAACCGCAGTTAAATACCCAATATACCAATAACTACGTCGTATCTGACAAAAACAAAGTTATGCATGGGTAGCCAGATCATCTAGACACACTTTCCAACACTAAACAAGCAAAAGTTTTACGACCCTATTTGGCAATATCTTACGGAAAAATGACTTGGCAAAAAAAATGAAAAAAAATGAAAAAGGGGCACTCGAGGTAAAATGGTCCTCGTGGTGATGAACAACATTTTAACTAAAAAAAAAATCATGCACATGGTAGCCAAACAATCCACCAAGACTTTCCACAACTGATAACCTATACAAGTTGCACCATTCTACGACAATTTCATAATACGTAATAACTTTGATAATTATGCAAACTACCTTAGAAGGGTAAACTCGGTCGCGAACGACCCCGACGCGTCTCAGAAATCGGGGAAGGAGTACAGCTACAGCAATGCACATCTGGACACTACTAGAGCGTGTAGGGGAGACACCTCCTGCAGGTCGATCACCCACAAATTCAGTCACGGGGGTGAGTCACGTGAGAAAAACCTGTTTTTTTTTTACGCTCGGGGTCGCAAACGACCCATCGTACCTATCCAGGGTTAAATTGATTTGAAGTGAATTCAGCACCATTATCCAGAAGGACAGTCATAGGTACACCAAAGTCATTCACATACATAAGGAAGTTTTTGCTTACCTCCTCTGTAGACTTGTTTCGCAAGGGATAAAACTTAATTAATATACCGGCTATAATGATCAATAACAGTCAGTATATATCCATAACGATTTGCACCAGATAATATATCTGTTAAATCAAAACTGATTCTCTCTAATGGTTTAGTTACTGGAGGCAATTCCTGAAACTGTTGTTGTAAAGAACTACTAGTTTTATGTTTTTGACACATATCACATTCACTTACATATTTGGTAACATCAGATTGCAATGAAGCCCAATAAACTAAGTTTTCAATAGCATCTATTGTTTTGCGTATTCCTAAGTGACCTGACAATGATTTATCACCAAACTTCAAAGCTTACCTTTCTTAAATCCCTAGGAATTATTAATCTCAACTGAATGGAGTTATCAATTTCATCTGCAATGAGATATAATAAGCCTTCATACAACAGGAACTGTATAGTCAACGCTCTAGGAAACCTCTAACGTGGTAATTTGCCACCCTCTAGAAGGGTTGATAGCTTAGCCCACCTTGGTTCCTCTAACTGCTTCTCTTTAAACTCATCCTTGCTCTGACCGAGATAATCGTCCCTACTCTGATGAAAAACTGCTCTAACTGGTTTAATTAGTTGATCTGCCATCTGAATATTTCTACCTGCCCTATACTCTACCTTGAACCGGTAATCCTGCATCTCAATTACCCATCTGCTCATTCTAGGTGATTTAGTCTTTCTCATGAACACTGATACTAGAGGCTGATAATCTTTGTGAATGGTAGATGGAACACCCCAAAGAAAATGATGAAACCTACGACATGCTAAAATTATAGCAAGTGTTTCTCTGTCAGTGGTACTGTACCGCTGTTCAACTGGCTTCAGTATCTTAGAAAAATATCCAACAGGTTTCAATTGATCATCTTGTCTATGCATCAAAACAGCACCTTCGTGATCTAAACTCGCATCAGTAAGTAATTCTAAGGGTTTAGTCATTGGAGCCTTTACTAACACTGGAGCAGTGACTATTGCTTGTTTCATCTGTTCAAAGCTGGACTGACAATCCTTTGTCCACAGTAAGGGTTCCTTCTCTCTTAAGAGATTAGTCATGGGAACAGCAATTTTAGCATAATCCTTCATGTGTTTCCTGTAAACCCAACACATTTCTAGAAATCTCCTAGTTTTCTTAACATTGGTAGGTGATTTCATGCCTTTAATTGCAATGATATTGTCTGGACATAGTCTATAACCGTCGTTGGAGATTATACGACCTAGAACCTTGATTTCTCTTTGGCCTATCTGACATTTCTTTAGATTTAACTTCACTCCTTTGTCACTTAAAAGTTTGAATAGTTGCTCTAACCCTTTCAACAGAATGGGAAAACTGGGAGCCCAAACAACTCTATCATCTAAGTAATTCTTAATCAACCCTTTCTTAATAAGAGGAGCCAAGATATTATATAAGATACGTGAAAATATAACTGGACTGCAACTTAATCTAAAAGGAAGGAACTTAAATCTATACAGTGAAACTCCATCACTAAAAGTTAGCAAATCCCAGCTCTCTTTATCTAATTCCACTTGATAATATGCATCTTTCATATCTAAGGAAGCATAATAGTGGTTTCCTGCAGCTGTATTTACCATTTCCTTTAATCTAGGTAAAGGGTGAATATCCACCTAGAGGTGTGTGTTGACTCTAAGGTAATGGAGGCACATCCTTTCAGTGTGATCGGGTTTCATAACAAGAACAATAGGGCTTAACCATGCTGCATTAGATGGTTTTATCATCCCTCTTTCTTCCATATCCTCGAACATTTGACTACTTGGTTATCTATGACAGACATGAGATTATCATATAAATCTTCTGTTTTAACCTCACCTTCCATTTTCTGAGCCATGTTATACAGAAACACAAGCAAAATAGTCACAGGCTACTATACAAAACAAAAATAAACTAATAGTTTGGTACCTTAGGCTGGGTATATATATATATATATATATATATATATATATATATATATATATATATATATATATATATATATATATATATATATATATATATATATATATATATATATATACAGTCCTAATGCTTTCGTGGCTACTTAAGGACGTTGGGATGGATATATTAACTGATTTTGAGCGAAGCGAAAAATATATTTTTAGGTGAGATAGCCATGTCGTCCTGATGGAAGGTTCCTATTGATAGCTTTCTAAGGGATATTTGGCTACTTTGATATTACCAGAGAATTGACCTTTAGGTCTCCAGAATTCTAACTCCTGGCGCGAATATCCTTAAAATTTCTCTTAAGGATATCGCATAATATCAGGGGACGTATATCTTGACACGACACATAGCAATCTTCACGCCGAATAGAAATTTCGTTTCGAGGGGGAAGAGTGGCGAAAATAGAACGGGAGCCGTTATCAAGTTTACCCTTTCTCCCGTACTATTACGAGTATCCAAGATGACGCTATTCTTTGTAGCATTGAGCATGGTGCTACAGATATGGTAGTTTTGGGAGGGATCTTGCCTAGGCCTTTTCTATGGAAAAGGAGGGCGGGTCCATCAGGACGATATGGCTATCTCACCCAAAAATAGATTTTTCACCTCGCTTAAAATCGGTTTTTCAGGCTCAGGCCATGTCGTCCAGATGGAAGTTTACCAGAGAATTACTAGAAAGTACTGTATCTGTGGATTTTCATAGGTGCCTTAACCTTAGAACAGATTTTTCTATGGTCATCCGGACCATTAAGACATATGAGGTTGCCGTTATACGTCATTACCACTAATCATGAGCAATGTTAGGACTCCCTGCCCCCTGCAGGGAAGAGTCATACTTGACAGTAGAAAAGGGGTCTCAAGGTTTGCATATATTGTATGAACAAACATAGTATCAACTAGATATACAAGAGTCTCACGGCTTGTATATACTTGTTGGAACAAAAGTATCAACTATATTTATTGTCCGTAAACATACAATAATATGAGGTTTACTTAGTTAAGTAAGAAAACTCTGGCTATACTTTATTTGTGTTAATCGTGGGGCGAAATTAGAGGCCAATACACATTAATAGACATTTATTCACGAAAAAATAACTGACAATAGAATCACATGTGTAATATATATTAATATATATTAGGAGAATCATACATATA
The DNA here is from genome assembly GCF_036898095.1 of Palaemon carinicauda. NCBI lineage: Eukaryota > Metazoa > Arthropoda > Malacostraca > Decapoda > Palaemonidae > Palaemon > Palaemon carinicauda. Next base: position 48,769 of record NW_027171991.1, read on the forward strand.
TACAACTTTAATAGAGAAAATTTTCTACCTGAAAGGGAAAAAATGTTTAATGCCACCATAAATTTGAAAATTTAATAAATATTTTTAATATAGTTTTCTGTAATTGCTGGATATTATCAACGCTTTGTAAAGTACACTCGGCACAAGTGTTATCTGTATAATTCTACACCAGAGATTTTTTAACAGTCTTTAGTGTCACCACGGTGACACTCGCTTAAAAGTATTGCACTGGAAGATGTCAACACCATTTCACCATAATTGAGAGTCCCAATCAATTCACTGTTCATCGCACCACTAGACAACAGGTTTTAATACACTACCTGCCGCCACCACATAATGCTTCAACTCATGCACTTGCTTTGCATAATTTTTGCAGAACACTCTGGATGACTTTCATCCAGTGTATGAGCGAAGACGCTCAAAGTCCATATACTGAAAAAAGTTCAGTGATGAAGCAATTTTTCTTAGATCATGACCTGCGGGTGTACTGTCAGGATACGCTCTGCGAATAAAGTAGGTGAGTTTCACCCTCAGTTGTTTTAGGGATAAGTTTGATCCTGAATTTTCTCCTTTAACCCTGGATAGGTACGCTCCTCGGACACCCCTTTAAGGGTATACTCGGTCGCGCGCGACCCCGGCGCAAAAAAAAATTCTTGAAAAATCTCTTTTTGCAGTAACCTCCTTTTTTTTTTTTTACAAAAAAAAATTAAATGAATGCTTAAAACTACTGTAAAGATAAAAACTACTCATCTGCAGAAAAACTATTTATTATAAATATTTAAAAAAAATAAGTAGAAAAAAAAGACCTTACATAAAAATTCATAAAAAAAAAAAATTTCTCCTATTTACAAAAATAATTTTAGGGATTGAATCTTGAATGACTAGGACACATCTTGCTATATTTTGGATGAAATTGGATCCATAGAGGTGAAGATCTTAAATGAGAAAAAAAGGGTAACTTTTTTTGGCCAAAAAAATGTGTCCAAATTTCATGAATTTTTTTAGGTACCCAAATGAAATCCGAATTGGCTAATTTTTTTATGGAATAAACATATGTTATCCTAGAATAGAAATATGTAAAAAAATCTTCATTATTTTGTAAATTACATTTATATCAGGGGCCATATCTAAAGGTCATTTTTTGAGTACTTAGAAATTTCGTAAACAAATACCTATATATAATATATAATATGATTTTATGCAGGTAAAAATATACCAAAATATCACAAATTCTATAGGGAACAAGTATATATATAGATAGGGCAACTTACGCTTCGGATATGTCCACAAAATGGCCGCCAACCACACTGACTCAGACTCCCTAATCTGCCACCTGAAATGTAGGAAGGGTATGTCAATTTCAAGGTGTTATTTACTAATCTAATTATTCTTGGATATGCATAAAAATTGTATGGTGGGTTGCTGGATGATTGCCGATTATTTTACGAATATAAAATTAGAATGCTGACCCAAAAAAAAAATTTTTGAAGGGAAATAAAATCGAAAAAAAAAGAAAATTGTAAATCATTAATAATATTTTTGGTAATAAAATTTGATGATATTCAATCAAAAAAGAAGTAAACAAAATTTTCATGTTGTAACTTACAAATAACGCTGCGTTACAGTTTGGACAGACGCTACAGTTTGGACAGAGGACACTCTGGTGGACCAGACAAACAGGACTCTTGCACAGGAGACAGGCAGTGTTTGTCTTGCGGTCGTCCCTAGGCGGGCAGCTGTGACAGCGAATCCTTTTAGGGAGTTTTATGTGGCCAACGGCAATTCGAGGTCTTGGTGGGTCCTGCTCATGTATCTTGAAAGTATCCACCATGATTTGACGGAGTCCTTTCGACAAACTGTGTGACTTTAGATACCGATGTATTGCCTGGGGAGCACACAACTCGTAGGCGATATCTCTGAGGAACGTTCGCCTTGGCACTGTCTTGGCGATAGGCATGGACGTATAGAGAATATAAGAATTGACCATTATTATATTCAATATCCCATAAAAGAGAGTCAGAGGCCAGCGTCGTGACTTACGAATACAACTAGATGTAGAACACATCTGGTCAAATGTATCTACACCTCCCTTGGTCGCATTATAAAACATCTGAATGTCGGTCTTCCTTTTTTCGACTTCAGACGGATCATGATGCAGGGAACTCAACAGCATCACCTTCTTAGTCCTACTAATTTGCTGACACTGTAGAGTTAGATTGTGTTCGTAATTGAACACTGCCACTGAGTCCTTTGGGGGAAGCACCTTCTCCATAAGTTCCTTAGGAATATAAGGCTTTTGGCGAATGGTGCCACACAAATGTATGTCCTTATCCAAGAGTGACAAAGCAAGCGGTAGCGTCGTGAAAAAGTTATCCGTCGTCACTGTGCGGCCACTTCTCTGAAAAGGTGCCACAAGATCAGACGTAAAAACTTCTCCAAGCGTCGATCCTCTAGGTATCTGGACAGTGTCCTTCCCCAAGTACGCAATCGCATTATCCATGTAATGCGTATCAGCATCACACGCCATTACAATCTTGATACCATATCTAAAAGAAGGGAAATGGAATCAGTAACTAATAAAGGTAGAAAGATAAAAAAAAAATTTAAAAAAATACACAATATACAATTATATTACTAATCAATATAGTAATAATAATAATAAAAAAAATAATAATAATAAATACATAAGAAAAACATTTACAAATACGAAAGATAAATTATCAGTTATATAAATGAACAAGTTATACATAGATAGAGATAGATAGAGATAGAATAGATGATATATTATGATTTAGATACATAAATCATATAGCAAGTTCTTTACTTTACAAAATAGATATATATATATATATATATATATATATATATATATATATATATATATATATATATATATATATATATATATATATATATATATATATTTATATATATATATATATATATATATATATATATATATATATATATATATATATATATATATATATATATATATATATATATATATATATATATATATATACTGTATATATATATATATATATATATATATATATATATATATATATATATATATATATATATATATATATATATATATATATATATATATATATATATATATATATATATATATATATATATATATATATATATATATATATATATATATATATATATATATATATATATATATATATATATATATATATATATATATATATATATATATATATATATATATATATATATATATATATATATATATATATATATATATATATATATATATATATATATATATATATATATATATATATATATATATATATATATATATATATATATATATATATATATATATATATATATATATATATATATATATATATATATATATATATATATATATATATATATATATATATATATATATATATATATATATATATATATATATATATATATATATATATATAAATATATATATAATATATATATATATATATATATATATATATATATATATATATATATATATATATATATATATATATATATATATATATATATATATATATATATATATATATATATATATATATATATATATATATATATATATATATATATATATATATATATATATATATATATATATATATATATATATATATATATATATATATATATATAGATATATATATATATAAATAAAAAAATTTTTATAATTTCAAAACAATAATAACATGTGCAAATATAAAAAACAAAGAATTTTACTTACTTAGCAGGTTTATTTGGTATGTACATCTTGAATGGACAGCGCCCCCGGAAAGGGACAAGCTGTTCATCCACAGTCCGATGTGGTCCTGGGCTGTAATTGTTTCGACAATTGGTCACCACGTGATCGAAGAGTTTTCTAATGGGTGCGAGGCGATATATTTTCACCCTCTCTATTCTGGTGGCCGAATCATCGAACCGAATTACCCTCACCAACAGGGTGAAACGACGCTCGTTCATTGTACATCTGTACAAAGGATTTCCCTCTGTGAGATTCCACATGTCCCAGGTCGGTGTATGGTTGTCCGACCGCACTGCCGTTATTATTAGGATACCAATAAACGCCTTCAGTTCCCTCAGGTCAATGTCCCTGAGGGCAACGTTGCCCTTATGATGATAATGACTCCTCAATAGGGCAAGGCATTCATTAGAATGCAAAACAACCTCGGCTAGCATGCGGTCGCTCAAAAAGAGCGAGAAAATGTCGGACACTTTGCTCGTTCCTAACGTGAGAGAAGTGGGACCCCCAGGCTCAATCCTTGGTGTGAACATATGGGGGAGGGTGGGATTTTGGTCTCTATGCCAAACAGTACCGTCGCGACCTTTCACCGATTCAGCATCTATGTGGGTGATTGCCATCCCCCTGGCTGCCTGTAGATCCCCCCTTCTCCTCTTTCTGCTTCTCTCCTCCACTGGCGTGAGCTGAGGTACCGTTACTGGGGGCGGACCACGTGAAGTCGATGGCACAGGACTTGTTATTGTGCTGACTGGGACAACATGAGAACCAGAAGCCCCAACCCCCTCTTCCTCCCCCACATCGTCGTCGGCTTCTCCATCTCCATTCCCTAAGGCGATAATTTCAGGATTTTGGGTCACCTCCTGTTCCTCCCTGACCTCCTGCTCCAACTCATCGATATTGATAAATTCATCGTCACTGATGTCATCAATCTCCAAAGCATCATCGACATCACTATCGAACTGCTCTAAGAGCTGATTTATGGCATCCAAGCCCAATGATTGCCTCCTGCTTGCCATTTTGATATCTGCAAAGAATGAGAAAAAATTAGAAATACGCATTCGATGAAAAATGGATCCCCTACCAATATATCTAAGGCAAAAAACAATGTCATGCATGGGTAGCCAGATCATCTATAAACACTTTCCAACACTATAAAAATATAAGTTTTACGAAAAAACTTGCCAATTCCTTACGGTAACATGACTAAGCAAAAAAATGCAAAACAAATAAAAAAGGGCGTTCGATGAAAAATAGCAACATGCTAATGGTGGTCCATTCAGAAAAAAAAATTTCAGCCACGTGCTAGGAAAACCGTCAAGGCACATTTTCCGACAAATAAACATCTAAATGAATCATTACTCTGTGATAGTTACTTAGTACGTAGTGATTTTGAAAGAAATGGGAAAAAACGAAAAAATGGCAAACACAGGAAAATCGAACACATACCTATATTATTATTAGCCAAGCTTCAAGCCTAGTTGGAAAAGTAAGATGCTCCAAGTAAGGGCTCCAACAGGGAAAAATAGCCTAGTGAGGAAAGGAAATAAGGAAATAAATTAATGATGAGAATAAATTAACAATATATCATTCTAAAAACAGTAACAAATATATACGCCATATCTGGCTAAAAAAAAAAGATAGACATGGGTAGCCAGATCATCTAGAAACACTTTCCAACACTATAAAAATATAAGTTTTACGACACTACTTGCCAATTCCTAACAGTAACATGACTAAGCAAAAAAATGCAAAACAAATAAAAAAGGGCACTTGCGGGAAAATGGCCAAAATTCTAATATACGGCATCTCAGATAAAAAAAAAAGACATGCACGTGTTAGCCCAACCATCAAGGCACACTTTGTAACAAATACACATGAAAAAAAAATCAATACTATATGGCAATTCCTTACGCCGTAGTAAATTTTTACAAATATTGAAAAAAACAGAAATTGGCAACCGCAGGAAAACAAGCCACATACCAATATCTACGGCGTACCTGACAAAAACAAAGTCACGCATGGGTAGCCAGATCATCTATACACACTTTCCACTGCTATAAAAATAAAAAATTTTCGATACTATTTGCTAATTTCTCACGGAAAAATGACTTAGCCAAGAAATGAAAAAAATTGAAAAAGGGACACTCAATGAAAAATAGCAACGTGCTAATGGTGGTCAATTCAGAAAAAAAAAAATTTCAGCCACGAGCTAGGCAAACCATCAAGGCACATTTTCCGACAAATAAACATTTAAATGAATCATTACTCTGTGATAGTTCCTTAGTACGTAGTAATTTTGAAAGAAATGGAAAAAACGAAAAAATGGCAATCACAGGAAAATCGAACATATACCTATATATACGCCATATCAGGCTAAAAAAAAAGATAGGCATGGGTAGCCAGATCATCTAGAAACACTTTCCAACACTATAAAAATATAAGTTTTACGACAAAACTTGCCAATTCCTTACGGTAACATGACAAAGCAAAAAAATGCAAAACAAATAAAAAAGGGCACTCGATTAAAAATAGCAACGTGCTAATGGTGGTCCATTCAGAAAAAGAAAAAAATTTCAGCCACGTGCTAGGCAAACCATCAAGGCACATTTTCCGACAAATAAACATCTAAATGAATCATTACTCTGTGATAGTTACTTAGTACGTAGCAATTTCGAAAGAAATGAGAAAAAACGAAAAAATAGCAAACACAGGAAAATCGAACACATACCTATATACGCCATATCTGGCTAAAAAAAAAAAAGGCATGGGTAGCCAGATCATCTAGAAACACTTTCCAACACAATAAAAATATAAGTTTTACGACAAAACTTGCCAATTCCTTACGGTAACATGAATAAGCAAAAAAATGCAAAAAAATAAAAAGGGACACTCCCGAAAAAATGGCCAACATTCTAATATACGGCATCTCAGATAAAAAAAACAAGACATGCACGTGTTAGCCCAACCATCAAGGCACACTTTCGAACAAATAAACATGAAAAAAATCAATACTATATGGCAATTCCTTACGGCGTAGTAAATTTTTACAAATATTGAAAAAAACAGAAATTGGCAACCGCAGGAAAATACGCCACATACCAATATCTACGGCGTACCTGACAAAAACAAAGTAACCGATGGGTAGCCAGATCATCTATACACACTTTCCAATGCTGTAAAAATAAAAGTTTTGCGATACTATTTGCTAATTTCTCACGGAAAAATGACTTAGCCAAGAAATGAAAAATTCTGAAAAAGGGGCACTCGCGGAAAAATGGCCAACATTCTAATATACGGCATCTTAGATAAAAAAAAAAGACATGCACGTGCTCGCCCAACCATCAAGGCACACTTTCGAACAAATAAACATGAAAAAAAATCAATACTATATGGCAATTCCTTACGCCGTAGTAAATTTTTACAAATATTGAAAAAAAACAGAAATTGGTAACCGCAGGAAAATACCCCACATACCAATATCTACGGCGTACCTGACAAAAACAAAGTCACGCATGGGTAGCCAGATCATCTATACACACTTTCCAACACTGAAAAAGCAAAAGTTTTGCGACACTATTTGGCAATTTCTTACGGAAAAATGACTTGGCCCAAAAATGAAAAAAAATGAAAAAGGGGCACTCGCGGTAAAATGGTCCTCGTGGTGATGAACGGCATTTCAACTAAAAAAAAAAACCTGCACGTGGTAGCCAAACCATTCACCAAGACTTTCCACATCTGATAACCTATACAAGTTGCACCATTCTACGACAATTTCATAATACGTAATAACTTTGATAATTATGCAACATACCTTAGAAGGGTAAACTCGGTCGCGCTCGACCCCGACGTGTCTCAGAAATCTGGGAAGGAGTAGAGCTAGAGCGAAGCACGTCTGAACACTACTAGAGCGTGTGGGCAAGTGACCGACTACAGGTCGATCACCCACAAATTCCATCACGGGGGTGAGTCACGTGATAAAAACCTCTTTTGTTTTGACGCTCGGGGTCAAAACAAGTCTGAAGTTCTTTGAAGATAGACCTTTAGACATTCTACTGGACACAGAGAGAAATATTCCTTCAGAGGGCAAAATCTCTAGGGAACCCATCTCTTAGTGGGTAGCTCGTTTTTGGTGAAAAAGGTTGGATCAGGAAAGAGATTCAGTTCTCACACTTCTGTGAACTGAATATGCCCCTCGTTTCTGGATAGGGCCACTATTTCACTAACTCTAGCCCCCGAGGCTATAGCGAACAGGAAAATAACTTTTTGAGTTAGATCCTTGAGAGAGCAATCTTCATTGTTCACTGTTGAAGCATAATATAGGACATTGTCCAAGGACCATGAAATGGGCTTCGGCGGAGCTGCACGCCTGAGTCTAGCACATGCCTTTGTGATCTTGTTAAAGATTTTGTTCGACAGGTCTACTTGAAAGGCGTATAGAAGATGTCTAGTAAGAGCTGACTTAAACGTAGTTATCGTGTTGGCTGCCAGGCCTTGTTCATGAAGGTGGATAAAGAAGGACAGAAAAAGTCTATTGAGATTTCTTTCGGTCCTTTTGCTTTGACGAAAGCAACCCGCTTTTTTCAAAACGATTCATAATGTCTTCTGGTTGACTTTCACTTGTATTCTTCTAAGAAGTCTATAATGCCTTTTGAGATCCCAAATCTTTTCTTAACCGCTAGGGCGAGAAAATCATGAGATGAAGGTTTTGGGTTCTCTGTGATGAAGTGAAGACAGTAGACTTCCGAACACATTGAGATAGTGCTTGGTTCGGTAGAGGGACCAGCCTCAGCTTCTATTATCAAAGGGAGCCAGTTGCTCTTGGGCCACTTGGGAGCCACTAGAGCTGCCGTTCCTCAGAAGGATCTCAGCCTTTTGAGGACCTTCAGTAGGAGATTGGTCGGAGGGAACAGGTAAATACGGTTCCATTTGTTCCAATTGTGGGATATGGCGTCCGTCGCCTCCGCTAGAGGGTCCTCGTATGTGGCTACATATCGAGGTAGTTTCTTGTTGTCGCTCATCGCGAAGAGGTCGATCTGCAGTTCCGGGACTTGTTGTAAGATGAAGGAGAATGAGTCTGCGTCTAGGGACAATTCTGACTCTATCGGCTTGAGCCCGGATAGAGCGTCCGCCGTAACATTGCGGAACCCTTGAAAGTGAACTGCTGATAGGTGCCATCTCTTCTTTTCCGCCAGACGGAAGATGGCTAATATCACATGGCTGATACGGGGCGATCCCGAGCCTTGTCGGTTCAGACATCTCATTATCACTTCGCTGTCCAGGATCAGCCTGGCGTGGGCTGATCTGCGAGGAGAGAGTTTTTTCAACGTCAAAAGGACTACCATGGCCTCCAAAAATGTTGATGTGAAAGGTCTTGAACAGAGAAGACCAAGTCCCTTGGACTTTCCTTTGATGGGAGTGACCTCCCCATCCTTCCGTCGAGGCTTCTGTGTGGATGGTTATTGAAGGCGGAGGTGGTTGTAAGGGCACAGTCCTCTTTAGGTTCTTGGCTTTCGACCATGGCTTGAGAAGTGATCGTAGTAAGGTCGGTATCGGTCTTTTTTTATCTCTTCGAGCGTTTGATGCGTATCTTCTCCAGAATCCTGACGCATCTTTCAGCTGTGCTCTTAGCACTAGGTCTGTCACTGCTGCGAACTGCAGAGAACCCAGTACTCTTTCCTGTTGGCGTCTTGAGATCCTCTCGGATTTCAGTAGTCTCTTAACAGGTTCTATGATCTCTCTCCTCTTCCCTGGGGGAATGGAGAGGCAGTGTGACTTTAAGTTCCAATTGATTCCCAGTCATTGAAACTCTTAAGCTGGAGAAAGTCGAGCATCTGCCAGGTCTATTGAGACTGTATACGTCCCTTTTACTAACAGGGTCATTATGTGCTGAAGGGTTAACATCCTGAACTTTAGTGGCGACAAGTCCAGAATGACTCTGAGTTTGTCTAAGTCCTTTTTGGGAGCACAAGAAAGCCTTCCCTGAAATTTGATGGACTTTGCCCTCCTTATTACCCATTTGCTCAATAGTTCTAGGGTATATTCTTCCAGTGAGGGGGTGGAGTGTTGGAAGAATTGAGGATATGATGGTGGAGCTGTCCTCCAACTCCATCCAAGTCCGTTCTTGATTAGGCTGTTGGCCCAAGGATTGAAGGTCCAATGATCCTGAAATTGTTGGAGCCTCCCTCCTACATGAAGCATCTCATTGCTTAGGTTGTCCGGAGGATTTACCTCCTTGACCGCATCCTCCCTTACCTCGTGGAACGAAAGGTAGTGGTCTGCCTCTCAAACCCAAGGTGACTGGGCAACCAGCTGTTGAGGTACCATCTGGAGTGTGGTTTGCAGTTGAACCCCCACTTGGGGCACTGCGGTGTGACTGTGGGATGTGGTTGCTGGTCAGGCCGATATGGTAGTCTAGGTCTCTTGGTCTTCCTCTTAGGTTGGGGACCCACATCCGAGGAACACTTTCGTTTGGATGACATGCCCCACTTCCGGAGAAGATTTTTATTCTCCGTGGCGGCTTTGTTAACTAACTCCTTGACCACTTCATTTGTGAAGAGTTCTTTACCCCTGATATTGGAAGCTACCAGCATCCTGGGTTCGTGTTTCACAGTTGCTGTAGCAAACACGAACTCTCTGCATGCTCTTCCGGCTTTCATAAAGCCGTAGAGGTGTATTTTGGTCATAACCTTGTTGATGTTTGGGATGCTCTTTAAGCCTGCCCACATCTCCATACAGTTCTGTAGGGATAGGGATGCCGCTAATCTCTCCTTCGTCTTTTGCTCCCTACGCAAGAGAAAGTCTGACAGCTTTGGGAGATTCTCGTTGAACTGACATCCAGCGATATCTGCATCCAGCTTCCCTACCAAGAAGGTTATGTGGACTTCTTTCCAATCCTTATCCTCCATGGGCAGGGCTAACATCAGGGGTCTACACTCTTCCAGTGTAGGATAATGTTTGCCTGCCTCTACTGCCTTGCCAACGGCTTTAAAAGCCTTCGAAGTAAAGGGGAAGGCTATTGAAGCTGGATCAAGAAAGGTAGGATGTTTCTTGCTCAGGGCAGACACCTTAGAATTCATGTAGCCCACCTTCTTTAGGCTGCTCTACAAGAGAGCCTGTGCCTTGCCGTGGTCTAATACCATTACCTTCTTGGGTTCCGTTTCTTCCTTCGACACTGGCTCCTGCTTCAGTCAAATGAAGCAGTCTGGGTAAGCATTGAAGCTTGGTCAGAACTGAATGTCATCTAGGGGGACGGCTCCCATCTTCTCTGATATGTAGAGTTTGCTGTTGGTGATCGGCATAAACTCAGCATACCTCCAGAGATTAGTTTCGGGGCAGGGTGGGAGGTCTTGGACTCTGAGTCTCTTGTGTGACCCACGGGAGGCGGAGAGTCGAGCTTCACGGAGCTCTCTCTAAAGTTTCGCTTCCCTACCTTTGCCTTGCTTGCGAACGCTCTCTATTAGAGCCGTTAGATTAGCCAGTGCCTGTCTCATGTCGTCTGATGTAGGGGCAGAAGATGTTGAAGGTAACGGCTCTCGTGCAGGCAACGACGGAAGGGACTCCGACTCGACTTCATCATCTTTATCGTGAGGTAGAGTAGACTCCTCCTCAGGATCATCCTTGAGAAGATCCTTTTCAGCTTCCGTGGACACTTCAGACATCCTTTCCTGGTGGATGTCCATGCCTTGTAACGCATCACTGACATCCGTCTTGATGGCAATCTGGATGCAGGGGAGTTCAGGTCGTGCCTGGGGCATGACAGCTTCAATACACGCTTTCGGGAACAGCAAGTCGCGCATCCTTTCATTATGAAGGTACGGTCCCGTAGTTCTTTTGGAACCCTCGTACCCATCTGCACAGCTTAGCTCGTGCTGCATCCCTCGATTCCGCTGACTTGGGGTTGTCGAAACCTTCGGTCACCAAGGTCCGGTATATGTTGCAGTCTTGGGGGTCCCAGTACCGCTGGGTTTCGGTCTGTTTGGTGCAGGGGGCATGACACCTGCGTGCTTTGTGGCCACAGAAGTCCTTACTCCTGTGGTTGCAATAGATGACATTGCATTTCATTTGGTCCTCCTGTAAAGAGAGGAAAATTAAATGAGTATGCAGTTGTTTATCTCACATGATAAGCAAATTATGCAAAATATTAATCTTAATATTTAAACCATTACAGCTTAGGACAGTCAAGCTAAAAAGGAATTAGGAGAGACACATACTTGTGTTTCCTGTCCAGGCAATTGCTCTGACCTCCCCCAAAATTAAAGCCTTAGAGTTTCCCTACTCAGGCAAACTTAAGAGAAGGGTTCTAACCCTTAGGGGTAGACAAGTGTATCCTTCTTAGGTTCTTTAATATTGTGGGGTAAATTTTTAACTGATTAATTATCAGGATACTGAGGGAAATCTTTGCTTTCAATATAGGGTTGGTCTCAACAATAGACTGTGCCAGGAAGCACATGGTATGTTGGAAAATAACTTCTGTATAATATATAGTATAGTTTTCGGTTTGCAGTATATACTATACTGCAAATATACTGGCTACTGTATAATCATATATTGTAGTTCAGCCAGCATATTGCCGGCTAGGCTAGCACCTGGTAGCACGGTCCAGCCGGCGACATATTGGTTAGTACCTGGCAGCACCGGCCCAGCCGGAATATCGCCGGCTGGGTTAGTACCTGACGACACCGGTCCAGTCAGCATGTTAGTACCTGACGGCACTAGCTGACAGAGAGAGAGAGAGAGCATGGAGTGAAGGGCTACCTTATTAAATGTTTGTTAACAATAAGTAAGGGTGTAAGTACTTAACCTTACTGCCTTCCTCCAGAATGAGGGTTCAAATGGAAGGGGAAAATGGTTCATTCAAGCTTCTATCCAGCCACAAAATCCGTTGCCGGTCACTGCCAGCTTCGGGGATGTAGATGGCAATCCAAGAGAGGATTGAAGAACACTCGACAGTAGAGGGGTCTCCCACCGGCAGCCGTCACAGCTGGCACAACCTTTCCCGGAGCCTTGCGTCCAGAAGGGAAAGACTGATTGACTCTACACCTGCTTATGTAGGAGCCCGGCCAGCACCACAACCTACCCGGCAAGTGGTGAGATTGTAGGACGACGGCCACAGGGTTGCGATGGCTAGGCCATCACTAAAGGACAGAGAGGGGCAGGAAAAGGGTCCTGTATCAAGTGTGGAAGAAGGCAGCAGGGTTGACGCCACTACCACACAAGGGAGAAACTTTGTTTCAGTATAGGCGCCATCCTAGGCGGCAGAAGAATATCTATTCCTCAGCCTAGGGTCTAACGAAACGGGACTAGTCTCCTAGACCGCTGGGAAGAAGGTGGCGGCCTCATACTACCACTTCAGGTGTGGCCTAGGGAGGCATAGCCTTCTATGTGGGCAGCTGTAAGCCGGCAGGAGAGTGACTACTCGCCCTGATGCTCAGCCGCCGGCAGAAAGACTGAATACTCTGAAGTTCTGTTGAAAACCAAAGCCGGGATACTCACTGGCAAGGGTGGGACACAGAAAACACTAGCCTAGTCAAGCCGGAGTGACTACTCTATTGCGAGACCAAGATAGGGTTGTCGCCTTTGGCACAACTCAGAGGGAAGGAGGGAGTACCCTTAAATCTCCACAGGAGACGAGTATCGTGTTATATAAATAATTCTAGGAGATATCCATCTCCCATTGAATTGATAAAACGATACACGAGGGTAAACTAGAATCATGTATGAAAGTATACTAAAGCGCGTAGGCTAGGTAGCCTAGCGCGGGGTGAGATTTCGGTACTGCGCAATGTGAAGATTCCCAGATCGCGCGACCAAGTTGGAATCGTATTTTGGTTGCTGTGGAGTGAAACAGATTCCCGTAAATACGTCAACTGACTCGTTTACCTTATATGGCAATAGGTGTGTTAACAGTATTAGGTTCTATGGGGTGATCTCCTCGTCTTATATGCAGTGATCAGGCCATTATGTAAAGTCAGGTCATTATGTGTGTTTAATTTGTTTCCAAGGCGTGTTAGTTATTATAGTATGGAATTGCCACCCCTATCTGTCACTGTTTTTAGGCTACTTAACCCATTAAGGACAAGAATTATCTATTGGTTTTAAAAACACCATATTTGTAGAAAATACTTTATTTTGGTCTACTATCAATTTAAAATCATCACCATGAAAAAATTTATTTGATGGCAGCTTTTGCTGCCACTAGGCACTTGAATGAACAAAATCTTTCCATTCTAGACATAACATATAGTTTTTTTTAACAAACATAAGTTTTTTAAGCATCCCTTTATCATACTTAGTAATTATCATTACTAATCATGCCTTTTATGAAAAGAACTGCAAATTCTATCTGAATTATAGTACATAAAAATTTCAATCATATAGCATATCTTACTGCCACTAGCCACTTTGAATGCACAAAATCTTTGTTCTTGACATACAATATAATTTTACATTAAACCTAAGTATTTCAAACATAACTTCATTATCTCTAGGAATTATCATCACTAATCTAGCCCGTTACCATAAAAACTCCAAATTCTTACTGATTCATAATATAAAAGAAAAAAATACTTAAACATATTGCATGAGTTGCATATCCACACTGTTCTATTTTTCTTGTACAAAGGTTATCCCTATATAGCTTCAAATGATTTCAGTCTGTTGTTCATTATACACTGCTGAGGTATTTTATGATAGGGCAACATGCATTCTGGATGAAGAGGTACAGAACACATATTGCAAATGTATTTTGTGCGTCGAGAACATTCGCGGCATCTTGAGTGACGCTGGTCTCCTTTCTTGGTCCAGTGCTGCTCACCATTGTACAGCACGGAATCCTTTGCAATTCCAGAAGACAGTCTCTTAGGGCCAAGAGATGTACGAGGAGCACCATATTGCTTCATTATAGCAATTACAAAATGCCAGATGAAGTCTAGCAAAGGGATTATATTTCCCAGTTTGCAGTAAAGCATCCATGAATTGACAACTTGAGCATTGATGCTCCAAGCAAAGATTGGCCACCACCATTTCTTGAACGAATTCGAATTCTATAGGCCGATACTTGTTGATCAAATATATCAACACCACCCATCAGTTTACTATACACCTGAATGGAATTGGGCATATCAACTTAAATATGCTTTTTCTCAAGTTTGCTCCATCACCCTGTTTTTTGTACTTGAAGCATTCTTACTTTGAAGCCACAGTAACTACCTTCCATTTTACTACTGATGTGCTACCAGTAAGTGCCTCTTCCATGTACCCACGATATTTTTTCTTCTCCTTTTCCTTCTTTTCCATTAGTGTAGCACTATGAAGACGATCCTCTCTTAGGGTGCCAGTACCTCCTATTCCTCAATTTGCTAAATTTTCCAGCAATGGTAATAAGGTGAAGAGATTGCCAAACATTGCATGCTGGCCAGCTTGTAAATTGATCTCAATGGACATCTCTACTACGCCATTTGGACCTTAGCCCAGTCCTATATCAGGGATTTTAGTGTCAGACCCGCAATAGGGCTCACAATAGAGAAGAGATCCGTCTGAAGTACATGCAGCCCAAACTTTGAAACCAAATCTTACTGGTTTCTCTCTTATAAACTACTTAGCCCGGTGTTTTCCATAATAAGGGATCATAATTTCATCTATGCTATGGAATTATTGCCGAAGGTGAAGATGGCAGAGTGTAAAATCCAGACATCGGACGTCGGACGTCGAATGCCGTCCGGGAGAATAGAAAATCGCTTGTATCACTGGGAAACACACGAAATACAGCTCTTTTTTGTGATTGGTAATGTTCACTGATACTTAAATGTTCGAAAAATATTGGTTTATTTTCATTTTATTGAGAATAATCTCATTCGGACGTCAACATTACACTATTTAACTACCCGCTATTTTACCCTGTTAGGATAAAAGCCGGACGTCGCCAATCAGCAGTCACAGATAAGAATTTACTCGGCTGTAAAGTAACATAAGGAGAAAGGGCCTACCACTCCCTTTACCCTGCATTTAGTTGCCAATAAGTTTAGTATGATCCACTAACCAATTAAAATGTTGCCAACTTTAGCCAGACACAGGATATCACATGTAAGAAATGAAGCCTATTTCACTTGAAATGTACTGAAATTTTATCAATCATTTTGTTTTTGTTCGTTTTATAATAGCCTGTGCCTGTTGCCCAGTCAGAGCCACGGGAAGGCAGTTGACAGTCTAACCAAGTAATCCACCACCCTTCACCATATTATTTCCCATAACCATAAATATAAGCAAATATACTCAATTGAAAGAAATAATAAAACAATTAAGAAAAGGTAAATATCAAAATTAATGTAAAGGTAAAGGGTAAAATAGCGGGCAGTTAAATGTTGACGTCCAATTGAGATTATTCTCAATAAAATGAAAATAAATCAATATTTTTCGAACATTTATTCAGGAAATAACAGAAAGTATCAGTGAAAATTACCAGTGTCAAAAAAGTGGTGTATTATGGCACCTTTACTGGTGATACAAGCGGTTTTCTATTCTCCCGGACGGAATCCAACGTCCGACGTCCGACGTCCGGATTTTACACTGTGCCGGTGAAGATTGCTGACATTATTGACTTGCTGGAAAAGTGGACTTACCTGATAATTTAGAATGCCATAATAAAGATAAGGTTTTATTGGTCAATATATTTCAGTTCTTCGGTATATCATACAAAAAAGGAGAAATAAATCGACAACATTATTTATGTGATAAATCATCATAACCATAATCTGAGATTATAGTATAAAAAGAAACATAACTTTTACCTTGTGAAATCGGTCGTCGGTCATTTTCATGTCAGCAAAATGAAGACTTCCATTATCAAATGTATCTCTCCTAATGCTTTCAGAAACCCAGTTATTGAATAAATCAGGAGTTTCAGACCATTACATTCTTTGGGAAGGAAGTTAGTTGTAGCCAGAAAGTATAAGAATAGAAAGAAAAATCTTCATATTTTGTGGTGTGATGTGGTCTTTAGAGAGAGACTTTTGTTCTGCATATGTTTTGCTCTGATGATAAAGTTCTTCAATCCATTTGTCGGGAATTTCGACCTGATCAATCGAAATTCCCGCCATTTGACTCCGCCTACGATTGCGTCAAATTGGAGGGAGAAGAGAGGACTCGCAGGCGAATGAATGTCGTTCAAGACGAGAATGTTTAGAACCAAAAAGAGAAACCGCCTGGTAGGGGAGGCGCTGAGACTAAAGAAATCAATTACTTGTAATTTAAGATTAAGAAAAATAACGTCATTCTATTGTAACATGATAAAAAAATCCAATCTAGAAATTTAGGTTCAGGAAAAATTGCGCCAAAAAAGTGACGTCGGAGGTTGCAAGGCTTGCTCTGTCTCTTTGATCCGACGTCCCCAATCACAGTAAGTCCTATCTAATTGTTCTCTCTCCCCACCCCTAGTGTACCCAGGTTGGTTTCCGTGTAGGTCTTGATAGAGTTGTTTTAAAGTTTGTATCTATAAATATTTTGTCGATCCTTGTGCCAGGGGATCAGTGTTATTGTGTAAAGTAACTCTAAAGGTCTCGGTAAGAGGTTTATCGAGATAACCTTATGAATTTTCAATTAATTTTGCTAAAATCTTGAGTCCGATGCGGACAGTTTTTTTTGGTCGCACATGTTCTTGTATGTCAAGTAAAGGTTCATGTTTCTCGTATTAGATTATTATTTTTGTAATAAAATTTGTTAAAATATAACCATATTCTATTTACTTCCCCGAGGGTTTTGTGAAGTGTGTCCATAAGACCTTGTGATTCAGCCCAGTCTATCGGGCTATTTTGTATAAACCGGTGAAATTTCGCCACATTTGGTCCTTCGAACCGGATCACAAGTGTTTCCCAAAGCCGGACGGGACTAATTAGAATATGAGCTTTTAAGGGTGGGAGAGAAGTAACAATTAAAGGTTCGTCTACGTCCCGATATGCGTTCGCCCACGTGGGTCAGTTCCTTTGAGTCCCTTCCTAACGTAAAGTTACCTTTCTTTCCTTGCCAAACCCCCCCCCCCCAAACGTAAAGTAAAGTTAATTAAGATGGCGGTGTCCACGATCGTTCATATCGAGGCGTCGATGGGCCTACTGGAAGACTTACTAAGCGAAACGCAAAGGGCGCTTATAGAGACCTACTCTGAGTCCGTTTACCAGAATTTGGTAACGGAATTGCAGGCAGAGGTCCGACAGCTTAAAGAGCTATACAAAAGCCAGCGCGTTAAATTAGAATCTAATATCGAAGCCCGAATTAGGCATATGTTAGGTGAAGCTACACGTGCTTCCACCCTATTGTATAATAGAATTGATAAAGTGAAAGGCCCTTCAACGGGGAATGTTGCCCTCCCCAGGTTGAAGCCGCTGCCTCTCCCCACGTTTGAAGGGGACGTGCAAGAGTACGCATCGTACCGTGAACTATTCACGATCCACGTGGATCGAAGAGCTGATTTAGACGAAGTGTCTAAATTCACATATTTATTGGGGACGTTGGGCAAAGAGCCGCTTAGGATCATCAAATCTCTAAGTGTAACCGCCGCGAACTATAGTGTAGCATTAGACCTATTAGATAAGCAGTATGGCAACGTGCACCAGACTCTCGTGATTCTGCACCGTAAATTAGCCAACATCTTTGTGCCGTCACTAAACCCAGTAGAACTCAAAAGGTTCCGTTTTGAGTTGACCATCATTATTGAACAAATCAAAAGACTTAGTACCAATGACTTAGGCCAGGGCATGGTCATGAGCCTCATTAATCAAAAACTTTCAGAGGGGAAACTATATCGCAAAGTGGTAGAGCATTCGAGGAAATGCGACTATACGTTGGACGAGTTTTTTGAGGCAATAGATTTTATTTTGAGAATGTTAGAAGACGATACGTTGCAGAGAGGCGACAGTCTTGAGAGTGACAAAAGACCAGACAGTAGCATAAGACCGAAAACCCATCCCATCCACCATAATTCCTGCCCATTTTGACCATAATTCCTGCCCATTTTGTAGCGAACGTCATCCGCCTAACGGATGTCGCCAAGTGACTGACGTAGCTGCTAGACGTCGCATTTTGCTAAAAAGGGGTCTTTGTTTTAATTGTACGAAATCAGGCCATCGTAGCGATAAATGTCCTATTTCAAATTCCTGTAGAAACTATAATGCTAAGCACCACACTGCAATTTGCGATGCGGGTAGACCGCAATCAATCCCTAGTCATAGTAGTAATAGTCAATCAACAACGTCCCGCCCCGTAGTAAATGCGACGCCTGCGCAGAACCAAACTGCCCCCCGTCCATCCAAAGTTAAAGTAGAATCTAAACCATGCACGAGCGCAAAGATCGCGCAGAGGTCTGATGTGGACCTCCCATGCACTATCTTGCCAACAGCCATGGCAGGTATCCAACTAAGGCAAGGTAGTAAGCGAGTCCGCCTATTTCTTGACACAGGAAGCCAGAGGAGCTTCATCTCAGCAAAAATTGCCCGTCAATTAGGCCTACCGGTGGTAGGAAGAGTATCCTTGAATATAGCTCTGTTTGGTTCCGAGGAAATAGGCGGACAAGTAAGTTGCAGGGTTGAAATGGGGAAAAGAATCGTGCGTATGAAGTTGGTGGCACACGAACACGTGGACGTCCCGATACATAACGTGGGTTATGTAAAGGTCAGACAGCATCTGTTGACCAAGGGAGTCACGTTAGCCGATCCAGCAAACCAATCAGATACCATGAAGAACGTTCACATTTTAGTTGGGGCTGATTATTTTAGCTATTTTATCATAGGTGTTGAAAAAGTAGATGGGATAAATCTTTTCTTGACGCATAATGGTATGTCCCCGTATGGGAAGTTGCCACAGTGGCTGTTCCAAGGGGAAAAGGTCGAACAAGTAAGAACGTTGAAAGTGTGCAGAATCACGGACGAGCCATATCTGTATGATGTAGATGAGTGGTGGCGATTAGACCGTGTTGGCATCGCCCCATCTGAGCAATACACTGTTCGCGAGGCCGAGGCCGTGCGAAAGGTATCGCAAAGCGTTGTAAGAAAACCTGAGGATATCAGGTTAGCCTACCATTCGGGTCGGATGCTAGGCCAGAAACAAATTAATGTAACGCTGTGGCGCAGCTAGAGTCGTTGCAGACCAAATTCAGAAAGGATAGGAAATATTTTGAACAATATCAGGGAGTGATAGATAAATATATCGAAGCAGGTTTTATATCAGAGGTGAAAAATCCCATAGTGGAAGGTTATTACATGCCACACTTTGGTGTTAAGAAAGACAGCCGTACCACCCCCCTTAGAATCGTGTTCAATGCCTCGGCAAAGTCAAAGGGTTGCAAGTCATTGAATGAATGTCTCTTACCTGGGCCCAATTTGGTAGAGGTAGCATATAGTTTAATTATAAGGTTTAGGTTGAACCGATATGCCATGTTAGCCGACATAAGTAAAGCATTCCATCGTGTTTTGTTAGATCCTCGTGATGCCAAATACACACGATTTCTGTGGCGCGAGGCAGCTGGTCGAGCGCTTACCTTCGCCTTTAGAGTCGTGGTGTTCGGCATCACAGCTAGTCCATTTTTGTTACAACAGATATTAAATTGTCATTTTAAAGAGGAAGGGCGCCCAGATTTAGTAAAATCCTTTTATGTCGATAACTATCTAGCCACGTTTGAAGATTTATAACATATGAGGCGAGAGCATGAGTCTGTTCATAACATCTTAAAAGGGGCGGGTATGCCCTTAGAAGGGTGGGCAAGCAATCACTTGGCCTTCGATAGCGAGAAACAGTGGAGTGAGCCCGTGAGTGTGAACGTGCTCGGGCTGCGATGAGCCCGGGACGTGGACAGATTGTGTGTGAAAGAAAGTAAAAGGATCTGTGAGTTGGGGGAGGGATGGGTGCCTACGAAGCGTAGGGTACTTTCCCTATTAGTCTCCATTTATGATCAGATAGGTTTGATAAGCCCATTATTTGTGAGGGGAAAACTTTTCCTTCAACAACAATGGGAGGATAATGTAGGTTGGGATGATGTGTTAGGAGAAGAAAGGGCTAAAGAGGCAAGTGAATTGTTGAATGATTTGAAAGCGGTGAGCGACATCACCTTTCAAAGATCGATAGGAAGAAGGGGCTTAGAACTTCAAGTGTTCACCGATGCCAGCAGTAAGGCATATGGAGCAGTGGCATATACTAGGGACGAATGCAATCGGGTAAGTCTGGTTACTAGTAAAACCAGGATCACTCCGAAAGGGATGAGCAAGCTGACGATCCCTAAGCTAGAGCTACTGGCCTTGTTGTTAGGCAGCAGACTAGCAAGAACGCTCAAGGAACTGCTCGAGCCACGGGAAATAGTAATGTGGACTGACAGTAAGGTAACGTTGGCATGGGTAGCATCTCCCGATGCCAGGTCTAATAAAAATGTGTTTGTTTCTAACAGAGTGGCGGAAATTATTTTCATTCAGCAGGTCTATAGTTTCAGTCTGAACCATGTCCCTAGTCATCAGAACCCTGCCGATATCCTATCTCGAGGTGCAACGGCTCGACAATTGCAAGCTAACTCCCTGTGGAAGAACGGTCCAGAATTCCTCAGGACCACGGGAAAGCCTGTTCCTTACAAGGAGGAAGATCCACTACATCAAACTGAAGTAGTAGCGGCGGTGCAGGAGTTGAGGGAGGAGATGTGTCCTACCCCCCCCCCTCCCCCAGGCGAGATTTGGGACATCCTGAAAAGGGAGGTAGGGTTCCAATTCTTGTTGAGAGTAGCCAGACTAGTTTTAAAGTTTGCTAAGATAGAACGGCATCCGTTCAGTATTTTTGTACAATTAAAGCAAAAACATTATTTGCCTACTGTTTATGCCTACTTAGAGGGCGGAGTCAGACCCCCTCGTGAAGTTGCTAATTTTGTCAGACAATTGAATTTAGTTTTAGTAGATAATCTCATCTGCACCAGGGGACGAGTGTCCCATGTAGGAGAAACTGATCAGTTAATTCTCTTGCCAGCCAAAGGGCATTTAGTTAGGATGTATTTAAATTATTTACATCAGTTACATTTGCATTGTGGGGTGAATACTCTAATAGGTATCTTTCGAGAGAAATGTTGGGTGGCGGGTCTACGTTCCATTGCGAAGCGAACCGTGCGGCAATGCCCTGAATGCAAGCTAGCCTTCCAGCCTCTAACGAAACAGCCACCACCACCCCCACCCCCCTGCCAAAGGAAAGGATCACCCTCACAAAACCCTTCACAGCGGTCGGAGTGGACCACACAGCAGCGATTCAAACCGAGACACGGCCAGGATATATACTTATCATAACCTGCATGGCTAGCAGAACAGTGTACCTTAACTTCTGTCCCTCTTTGGAAGCAGAAGAATTTGTGTTGGCACTTAGACGGTTTAGTGCCATCCATGGTGCCCCACAGCTCATCATGTCCGATAACCATCAAACCTTCAAGGCTGCCAGCCACCTCCTGCAGGGACTTTATGAAGAGGATGAAGTCCAGCAGTTCCTGAGGAAAACTGGCTTAAAGTGGCGGTTTCAGACGCCCCGTGCACCTTGGAAGGGTGGGTTCTTCGAGCGTTTGATAGGAGTAACGAAACGGACCCTCCAGATAGCCCTCGGAAAGAAGTACCTGCCGGACGCCCACGTGCTAACCCTCGTGAAAGAAGCAGAAGCAGTGGTGAATAATCGACCGCTTATGTACAGCGGTGACGAGCGCGAGGATGAAGTCCTCACCCCCTCCCATTTGATAAGAGGACACCAAGTCCACTTCATGGCACCAATCTTACCGGACGACCATATCAACGCAACCTTCACCTCTCGGTAGCTACGTGATCGTTACGTAAGATTGACAGATTCACTCAAGGCTTTTAGAGAAAGATGGAGAAGGGAATACTTGAGTGCCTTGAGAGCCCGGCACGATTGTCGGCCCGGGGAACCCTCCAAGCTGCACCCCGGAGACATCGTGCTAGTTAAGCAGGAGAATAAGAAAAGAGCGACATGGCCTCTGGGACGTGTCATGGAGACGTATCCTGACGACGACGGAGTCGTACGTTCAGCTAAAGTGTTGTTTGAGGGTGTCGAATCGCTGCGATCTGTCAGCCACCTGGTTCCCCTAGAAATAGCCCCCTCTGAGGATGACGATGGAGGAGAAGACGGCGATGACGGAGAAGAGGGTGCGTACAGTTCGACAGCCGTAATGCCAGGGATAGCGGAGACGTCTGGGGACGACCAGGGTATGGCAACAGCTACGACAACTCAACAACCAGCCACAGGAACGGACGACAACGACGAGAAAGGTGAGAACTATGCAGTTAGTGAAAGAAGTGAAAATGAAAATGAAACTGAATCAGAGCAGACGAACGCACAAAGACGTTCTGCACGCCCATTGAGAAGGGCTGCCGCGAAACAGCGAGAACTAATGGACTGTGTGCTGAAAGGTGACGACATATAAACGTAGCTGTAAATAATGAGTGGAAAAGGGGCGTGTCCTATCTGGAAGGTAGGGAGGGTGGAGTTTGTGAGGTGTGCATGAATCTGCGGAAGTTGGAAGTGCGTAGGGGTGGAGAACGGGGACAGGATGGTCTCTCGTGCGTACAGATCGAGCGTTGCACAGAACCAACCCCTCCCTCTTGTACTCCATTAAGTAACAGCCTGCATGTAGCAGCGCTATAGAAGTCTCGATTATTGTGAGTTGAGACAGACTGAATTTGAATTGTCATGTATGCATTTCTGCCATTTTCTGATTGTCTTAGGCCCATTGCCTAATTGCTTTTGCACTCGAATTGTTATGTATGCATTTTTGCCATTTTCTGATTATTTTAGGCCCATTGCCTAATTGCCTTTGCATTTGAATTGTGTGCATTGCCATTTCTGATTGTCTTAGGCCCATTGCCTAATTGCCTTTGCACTTGAATTGTTATGTATGTATTTCTGCCATTTTCTGATTGTCTTAGGCCCATTGCCTAATTGCCTTTGAACTTGAATTGTTATGTATGCATTTCTGCCATTTTCTGTTTGTTTTAGGCCCATTGCCTAATTGCCTTTGCATTTGAACTGTAATGTATGCATTTCCATTGCCATTTTCTGTTTGTTTTAGGCCCATTGCCTACTTGCTTGCCATTTGAATTTTGTAAAATGTGTGTACATTATCACTGATTTCTTCTGTTCCTTATGTGTATTATACACGAGTGCATTAGAATTGCTAGGCCCATTGCCTAATTTGAACTGTTGTATGACTATGTTTATTATTGATTATGTTTACTGCCCCGGGGTAACATTGCTGTGTTGTATATTGTACGTACTCGGTTCGAGTCGTTGCGGAGCGCTACGCAGCGAGCCTAACAGAGTCTCTGAGTAAGTCAATCCCCCCACCCCGAGTCCAGCTCCATCCAATTGACCGACGTTTCATCGCTCCTTATTTTGGGGCGTGGAGGATGTTGGGAATTTCGACCTGATCAATCGAAATTCCCGCCATTTGACTCCGCCTACAATTGCATCAAATTGGAGGGAGAAGAGAGGACTCGCAGGCGAATGAATGTCGTTCAAGACGAGAATGTTTAGAACCAAAAAGAGAAACCGCCTGGTAGGGGAGGCGCTGAGACTAAAGAAATCAATTACTTGTAATTTAAGATTAAGAAAAATAACGTCATTCTATTGTAACATGATAAAAAATCCAATCTAGAAATTTAGGTTCAGGAAAAATTGCGCCAAAAAAGTGACGTCGGAGGTTGCAAGGCTTGCTCTGTCTCTTTGATCCGACGTCCCCAATCACAGTAAGTCCTATCTAATTGTTCTCTCTCCCCACCCCTAGTGTACCCAGGTTGGTTTCCGTGTAGGTCTTGATAGAGTTGTTGTAAAGTTTGTATCTATAAATATTTTGTCGATCCTTGTGCCAGGGGATCAGTGTTATTGTGTAAAGTAACTCTAAAGGTCTCGGTAAGAGGTTTATCGAGATAACCTTATGAATTTTCAATTAATTTTGCTAAAATCTTGAGTCCGATGCGGACATAGTTTTTTTTTGGTCGCACATGTTCTTGTATGTCAAGTAAAGGTTCATTTTTCATGTTTCTCGTATTAGATTATTATTTTTGTAATAAAATTTGTTAAAATATAACCATATTCTATTTACTTCCCCGAGGGTTTTGTGAAGTGTGTCTATAAGACCTTGTGATTCAGCCCAGTCTATCGGGCTATTTTGTATAAACCGGTGAAATTTCGCCACACCATTGTTCAGTCCAGAAAAGATTTATGCAGTCGACATGGTTATTTACTTTTTCTTTCAATTGGTCAATTGCGACGTCTGAGGCGAGAATCCTTCTGGGCAAATGATCAGGATTGCATGTACCTTCATCATCTGAAGCATCCGAGTCTTGGTCAGTGTCTGCATCCGGATCCTCATGGGGGGGGGGGGAATTAACAGAAACATCTACTTCTTTATTGTCATGTTTATCCAGAAGGTCGTAGATTTCATTCAAAGTAAGTGTGCAGAGACGATATATATATATATATATATATATATATATATATATATATATATATATATATATATATATATATATATATATATATATATATATATATATATATATATATATATATATATATATATATATATATATATATATATATATATATATATATATATATATGTGTGTGTGTGTGTGTGTGTGTTTGTATATGTCTGTTTACCTGTTTATAGACCTATATATCAACATTCACATACATGTACTATCATTTTTGTAGGAACACTAATGTTACGTTTGTAAGATAAAACATCCGTGAGCAAGAGAAATTGCCTCAGTTTTTCTTATAAAACTCCTGTGGAGCCGAGTAACAAACAAAGAATTGTGTTCATTCAACGTTAATTTCTTATCTCAGTCATGAAACTACGAACTGAATATATTCTAATAAGATTTTGACTACTATTTGAAAAATAAATGAACTCTGTATAAGAAAACGGGAAAAAATTATTGTGTTATAGCCTAGCGGCAGCAAAAGCTGCCATTAAAAATGCTTTTCTCGGTGATGGCCTTGGAAAAAATTGCAGAGATATTTTATGGATAACACACAAAAAAGAAACCTCTAGATCACGGAAACGCAGCAATAATGTTTTGAAATAATTGTAAATTTCATATAGAAAATATCTTTCTTTACAACTAAATGTAGTACTCTTTTCACTCATCTTATTCACAATCTAAGCTCTACTGACAGCATTAGGTGAGTTGGAGGGTAATGTGGCCCAAGTCAGCAGCAAGAGTGAACTTGTTTCAATATGCTCATTATGTAAGATAAGGTTGTAAGACATACAGACGATTCTGAACACTTCAGAATATAGTGGCAGCTTTTGCTGCCGTTAGGCTGTAATGGGATCAGTGAAATCCTCATTTGAGGCAATTCGTTCTCGCTTTGATGACTATGAACGTAAATTCTCTTCTTAGAGTGGATTCGCCTACTTATTAGCTTTCATTGTCCACTTGTAGCTACTTTTTTATTACTTTGTTGTCAATTAACGTTATTGTGATAATGATTTACAAGGTAGATTTCCTAACCAGACAAGATAGTTTGGAATCTTACCATACAAAATTTTCACTTTTTCTTTTGGCTAGTGTATGAAACATAGAAAAGGGAACACACTTTCTTGACTTTATAATCTTTGCGAATAAAAACGTTTTATGTAAAATTTAGGTAATAACCTGAATGATGGAAGTTATCAAATGTTTTTCAAAAATTATTCTTGTTTTTCTTTTCATTTTTTTTTTCAAATGAGAGAGAGAGAGAGATAGAGAGAGAGAGAGAGAGAGAGAGAGAGAGAGAGAGAGAGAGAGAGAGAGACTTGCAGAATCACACATCCTGACTTTATCTTATATATTTTCTATTTCACAAAATTGAATATAAATGGGTAGTTTTAGTACATATGATATTCAATACAATTATTAACTGAATAGAAACTGATGGTGGTGAATGTAGTTCTTTGTGGCAAGTATAAAGTTTCTTATTACTTGAAAAAACTAGATAATTGACTCACCAGTTGTGGATATCCTGCAACAGACTTCCATTGTACCTTCGTAATATCGTCACTGATCTAGTTAATTTCTTGTAAACAATAAATTAAATATAATGTTATGCTTGAAAGATTTAACTAATCTTATTTTACTGATTGGTGATACGTCACAGAAAATCTATATTTATACGATTTATATCATGAAATATCTTAAGTACTTATGATGTGAACATGCACCACTACATATCCGTCCAGGTATGCTACTACCTGTTACTCCTTCGGGGGGGGGGGGGAGGGGCGCAGGTGCTAGACGATTGTGTCTGTGAGTTTTGTGAATATCTTTGGGGCTACATCTAGTCCAAAGGGCATGGCTGTGAAGACAGATTTTGTCTTCTGTAGCCTGAATCCTATGTAGGAGGGGAGGGGGCGAATGACTGGTAGGAGATGGTGCTGAATACAAAAGTGATGATTGCAATAACTGCTGTAATCAGAACAGATATAATCAAACCCCATATAAAATTTAAAAAAAAAGATAGATATATTCAGAATTATTACAAAGGGAAATTGTACAGTACAATTAGTGGTAAAAATTAAATGTCTTTGTGGAATAAATGGGACGATTCTGTTAAAATCAACGGTAAATAAAATTTTAGCAATAACATCATTAGGGTTTGATTATGAATATATCTAGGATCCGAACTTGTTCTGAACTCCACAAAAAGACTGAAGGGCAAAAACGGATGAGATTGTTATATTGCATCGAAAAGACCAAATTACTTTGATATATCTAAATACTAGAGAAAAAAATGGGAATGTGATATATTCAGAATTTTCAGTCAAATTTAATTTAAATACATATAGCAGGCGGTATTTCTTATATACTTTGGAGGCTTTGTAGATCAGCGGCAAGGTCCTACGAGCACAGAAAACGGGAATTTCTTCTCGTTTTCTAACCGTTCGTAAGATGTGGCTGTTGTCCTACAAAAGAATGTTCTGCAAAATCTCTACAATAGAACACTGCCTAACTTGAAAGGGCCCACCTAACCTTACCTACAAGACGTGTCTTTCCTTAACAAGGGGCGTTAGCCCCCCATACATTGCCGTATTCTTATTCTTAAACCTAAACGTTGGAACGGGGGCTAATCGGCTGTCATCATACATACATGTGGCCGCTATCACTCATCCACACAAGCATACTCTTAATCAGCCGACATCATGCATACATGTGGCCGTGATCACACAAACCAGAAACGGAGAGGGCTGTAATTACATTATTTCAGATTCAGCTTGCGAGTTTAGTCGTAACCTCTACAATGGCCCCCTACTTATTCAAAGACACTGAAGTCCGGGTCTTCAACTGGTATTGCGTTTCTGCCGAAGGACAACTTCTTCTTTTGGTGAGGGCACATTGGACAGGCACTTTTAGTAGATGTAGGGTGATGGGACAACAACTTTTTTGGTGGATGGTTTGTTACACTAGCAATAAGTAGAAGGGACCAGTGTTGGTACGGACCAGGACTTTCGGAATCAAAATCGTAGGTATTGAGCGGATAAACACATATAACTAATTCCACGAAAGCCTTCAGTTTATACCCCCTACCGTTCATATAATGTTTTTGAATTATATACTTTGCAAAGTAGTTATCGTATAAAACGGATTTTGAGTGAAGCGAAAAATCTATTTTTGGGTTAGGTAGCCATGTCGTCCTGATGGAAGTTCCTTTATAGTAGCTTCCTAGGTTATAATTAACTACAGTGATATATCCCAGAGAATTTTACTTAAGGTATCCAGAATTCTAACTCCTGGCGCGAACATCACTGGCTTTCGCCTTTAGGGATATCGAATAATATCAAAGGACGTATTCTTGACAAGCCACATAGCTATCTACACCCCTAATAGTGTTTACGCTTCGAGAGGGGAAAGTGGCAAGAATTGGAGGATAGCCGTTATTAAGGCCCGCTCTACTCCTACTGTTGAGTACCTGTATGATGTCATGTCTGGGCACCATCTTGTTATTCCTTGTAGTGTTAGCGAGGAGTGTGAAGAATTTTCTTCACTCTTCTTCTTTTAATCGTATTTTTAGCTCAGAAGGGGAAGGGAAAGGGTCCTATATTTTTGCATACAAAGAAGGCGGCACGTCGGCCTCCCACTGTCAGCAGCAAAACAAGGAAACATAGTTTCCTATGGCTTTCCTATGGCAGCGCCATCTTGGGCGGAAGAAGAATAACGATTCCTCAGTCTAAGACATTGCCGGATATAAGACATGTCTTCTAGACTACAAGGGAGAAGGTGGCGGCAACTGTACTACCACTTTCGGTTGTGGACTAGGGAAGCCGGACTTCCTATGCTGGCAACTGTGAGACCGGCAGGGGAATAACTAATCCCCCATCGGTAGAGTTGCCAACAACATGACTGAATACTCTGAGTTACTGTTTTAATTCAAAGCCACGATACTCACCAGCAAAGAGGAAAGACAGAAACACTATCCCAGTCAAGCTGGAGTACACTACTCTATGGCAAGGCCAAAGATAGGGTTGCCGCCTAATAGTGGCACTCAGAGGGAAGGAACGGTTTATCCTTAAATCTCTAAAAGAGACGAGTATCAAATTATGTTAGTAATTCTAGGAGATGTGCTATCTCCGATTGAATTAATAAAACGATACAAGAAGATAAACGGGGAAAACGTTACTAAAGTATACTAAAATGCATTAGGCTAGCCTAACTCAAGTCTGGATCTCGGTTAGGTTACGTCACCGAGGCCCTATCGTATACAATTGAAACATTTAACAGAAAAGGAAATATTACATGTGTAATCCTATCTTCACTAGTATAATTTGCCTAAATAGCTATAATTCATTTAAACTAAATACCTGGGATGTCGTACTACTAACTAAATAAACCATTTATGGCGTATGATAGCGGTCCAAAATGGCTGTCTCCGGTGATGGCTCTGCTCCACTAAACACATCTAAATCATGCTAATTTAACTATGAGAAGGGAGCCAGAAATCTCTACACAGGAAAGATTAAGTACTCAACTTTCCAGAGGAGGAAGATGCTGGAGATTGCATAGTAATAATCCTTGAAATAGTAACAAAACCGAGAGCAGTTGGGAGATACACTGTGCTTAATTCGCTACTACAAAAGGAATGGTTCAGCGGAGTGGTAGGCTACCGGGAGGGGATCCACCGGGTAACCTTGATAACGGCTCCCCTTCAAAATTGCCACTCTTCACCCTCAGAGCGAAAACTCTGTTCAGGGTGAAGATTGCTATGTGTCGTATCAAGAAATACATCCCCTGATATTATGCGATATCCATAAGAGTTATTTTAAGGATACTCGCGCCAGGAGTTAGAAATCTGGAGACCTGTGGTCAATTCTCTGGAAGTATCACTGTAGCCAAATATCCCTTAAAAATTTGCCTAAAGGAACCTTCCATCAGCACGACATGGCTGAGCCCCCCCCCCCCCAAAAAAAAAAAAAAAAAAACAATTACTGAAGGGTTTTTGGCATAGATCTTCATACACATGTGCTAAAAGTATTATCAAAACCTCTCAGTAATCCAAACACCAACTTATCCATCAATAACTCAATATGAAAGAACATAGTTAAGTATTGTATAAACAACTATTTGAGAAAAACCTTTTATGATTCAATTCTCAGTAAAGAAATTATGAGACAGATAAAACTAGTTTTTCAGACCAAGAGATTTGTAAATTCGCTCAGTCCAAGACCACGGGAGCAAGTTCTCATCAAAGTAACCTATATAATGTTTTTAATATAAAAAAATAATCAATAGCCATCATTAAACTGACATTCACAGGAACCATAAGGACATTGCACTCACTACTCTTTTGAGATTATGAGCATCATCTAGTTACCTTCAGTCTCGAGATTCTACCCCTCTGCTATCCCTGGACCAGAGTCGGACACCATTGGGAAGTTGAAAACAGGTGCCAGCAATTAAGTCTCTCAGGAGACAAGTTCTTTTCTTTTTCAGACTATGTATGATCTAGATACAGAACGGGACCGGAAGTGTTGGCCTACCCAGACAATGACTAGCACACCATGCTTCAGTCGCTGAGTAATTCAAAAGTTAGCGTTACTATAAGGCTAAGGAGAAGGAAAAAACATAATATAGGATAATCTTATTATGGAAAATTCTTATTTTGATTGAATCTGGGTGGGAACTAATTGTTTTCTCCTTACAACACTCAACAAAGAATTAACCGACTGGTATAGGAGCGCTATGTAATCATTGAAGGCAATAATTTTGGCGATGAAGTTCACAAACCTTGAACAGAGACATACAATTCCGCACGTGACTATTATATTTTTATTATTTTTTCATCACTAAAGTCATCTCACTCTCAAGAACTATTTTAGCGATCGCAGTGAAATACTGAACAGGAATTACGTTAATCTAGACAATTTTGCTGAAGGCGATTGATGGGAGCAGGAATGTATTACAAGGAAGTTATGATATAAATCTTCACTTTCAAAGCAAAAGATAAAAGCTTTATGCTGTAAATTGATTTACTCTCTTCATTCTCTCAGGTATAACTGTTCCGTACCAAGGGGATTATGTTACCAACACATAATCCCTCATATAAAAGGTTTGAATTTTAGAGAAATGAATATATAAGTTCTCAGATGTCCGTTTATCAAAGTAACCTAAATAAGACGAAAGGTAAAAATGGACGACTTGACCAACCAGAGCTTTTCTTTTATCATATCTCGAGGACTAAGATGTAAGGAAGAGGAAAATAAAGGTAATTAAGATGACGGACCTCCTCGTAAAAAGATTAAGATAAATCGAGATTGAAGATTGAACCAGTGATACAGTATACAGTTAGATTAGTAAATTAAAAATACGATAATTCTAGAAGTCCCATTGCTTTGTTAATTGCTCTACAATTCTGAAGTTTTCTAAATATTTCTGGATGACAAGAAAGAAAGAAAAAACAGTTAAGAAATAAAAATCAAATTATATAAGTTTTTTCAAATCGAATTTTTTTTTCAAATTAAACTAGATTAAAAAATAGTCATGACAAATTTGGAATAAATATCAATTCACAATTCATTTACATAAATGATTAGAAACAATGAATATAAGTTTCATACTTTTAGTGGATGAATCCGTTTCCAAAGTATTGCATGTCGTATGAATAATCATGGTTATAATTACTTTTGGAAGGGGCGAGTGACAACACAGCCCTTGAGAATAGTGTTGGATTTTCTTAGTCCCAACTGCATTCGAGTGGATATACTGAGAAAGATAGTTAATGTTTCACTACCCCTTATCTTATCCTATGCCACTTTTAATTTATTAACAGTGTTGCCAAACCCGCGGTTTACCCGCCCAATTGGGCTACTTTTGAACACCTTACCACGGGTTATAAAAGTGCCACTACTTGCCTGAAATTGGGCTACTCTGGAAGAAATGAACTGCGGCGCCAATAAATTGTTTAAATGGTCTTTACAAATGCAATTTATTTTATAATAATTTCAAAGTGGAAATGTAGATCGATTATTCTATTTCAAATTTCAATGGTTCACAGACAGTTTAAACCATCATAGTAGATTACTTGAACCTTCCAGGCCATCCAGACACGGGCTAAGGATTAAGATTTTGTTAATTGGTTTCCCCACACCTGCAAGTCAAAAACAAGATTATTCTTATTTGGAGGAAATACCTTTACTCCTCAAAGGTGACACACCGACACGTTAAATGAGTTAATCTGCAGGTATTAACCCAGGTCAGATTCTTCACTCATAGCTTCATTGTCCGCTGAAAACCTTTCCGACCTTTTTTTCTTTTGAGAGAGAGGTTGAAATTATGGTACATTTTACGGTCATTATTGTACATGGTACGCAAGCTCTGAATAGTACATGTACCATAGTTATGATGAAACTGTCAATTTGTAATTGACCAAGCAATCAAACGTGTCACAGATGCGACCAACATATCCAAAACGACTTTGTTTCAGATTTGCAAGTGTGTGTGTGTGTGTGTAGATTGCCATGCATATAGCATGACACGGGCTCTTGCCGCTGGGCAGCCCGTAAGAGGATTGGGTTTGTAAAAGGTATACTCCAAGGAGTAAAATTTGTATTAATAAAAGGAATGTTAGGTAAAAATAGGAAAAGGAATGTCAGATAAAGGATAGGTAAAGGAAATGATATGTAAGGATGATAAATGAGTGATGGAATGGAATGGAATGGTACAAGACGTGACAAGGGGTAGATAGTAACCCGAAAAGAGGGTCTCCCTTTTAGGTCCACGAAAGAAAGTTTTTAGTCAGAGGATAAAGTATTGATAGTAGTAAGTCCCAGTAAGTAAAAGAGACTGGGAGAGGAGTGAAGGAATTTTTAGTAGGAGAGTAAAGGAGTAGGTTTAAACAAAGAAGCTTATTCCTGCTCTTGTGATGGAAAGGGGGGAGGGGGCCAAAACTGTGCTGCGCTCGGTCAGCTGGCACGAGAAAGGCCCCCTAAGGATATGGATGGATGTGGAAATATGAGGAAAAAAAGGATAAAGGAGATAGGAAAAGCAGGAGCTGTTTCCTTATGAGGAAGACAGCCCTGCAATAACTATTCTCCTTCTAGGATTTTGGATTAAAACAGGATGGATTGAGGGATAAAAAGGATGTATATGAGAGTTTTAAGCTAAAAGCTATATCACCTCTCTGGACCTGGATTGGAGGTTAGTAAGGATAGCAGGGGACTGTGAGGAGGTAGAGGTTAAGGATAGGATTTTGGCAAGGATGTGGATGGCAATGGGAACAAGTTCAGATAAGGTGAGCGACTCAATTTGTTGAGTCAAGGATGTAGGTTGAGGAGGGGAGGTTGCAGGTTGTGAAGTTGAAGCTGCTTGCAATGAAGTTGCAGGTGAAGATACAGGAACAGTGGGTGCCTGGTTTTGGTTTGCAGATGCAGAAGCTGGAGCAGTGGCAGGCTGTCGTTGTCTTCTTTGGCGAGGAGGTCGTTGTCCCTTAGGTTTTTGAGGTGAAACTGGTTTGTTGTTTTTAGGAGAACTGGAGCCCTTCATTGCGGCAATTCTCCTAAGGCGTTCAGGGCACCGCTTGTTCCAGGCATGATGTGGTTTGGAACAATTTCGGCACTTTGGGCGAGTTTCTTGTCCATTCTTGTGGGCCTGGATACATATTTCAGTGTTGTGGCGTTGGCTACAAACACCACAGAAAGCAGGGCTTTTACAGTCCTCCTTGTGATGGCCGTAGCGTTGACAGTGGTAGCAGCGAAGAGGCTCAGGTGTGTACTCTTGAATTGGAAACGTCCCCCATACTCCAAGATCCAGTGATGAAGGCACAGGACCTATGAAGGTGGCTAAAAGCCTCCTGACAGGGACGTTTTCACGATTTGTGCAGCGGGCAGCTATTTCTATATTGCTGCAGGATGTAACAATGGAGATTGGCATAGTAGTAGGATATCTTGAAATGATTGCTTTTCTTCTGTTTAAGGCAGGGTCTAGTAGAGTAAGATCTGGGACTTCTTGAAGGTGCTTGGCGGTTTCCAAATCTTTGGGAGTGATGATTAAGTCACCCTTACGATTTGGTCTAGCTGAGAGTTTAATGCCAGGTTTGACAGCCATGGCAGTAACTGCTGCATAGGATGTGGAGTTGTTGGAGAGTCTAAACTTTGGAAGAGGTAACTGAGATTCTTGCTGGGTAGGTGGAGAGCTGATGACTTCAGCAATGTTTTCCTGGGTAGGTGGAGAGCTGACAACTTCAGTAATGTCTTCCTGGGTAAGTGGAGAGCTGACAACTTCAGCTATGTCTTCCTGGGTAGGTGAAAAGCTGACAACTTCAGCAATGTCTTCTTGTGTAGGTGGAGGGCTGACTTCAGCAACGTCTTCTTGTGTAGGTGGAGGGCTGACAACTTCAGCAATGACTTCCTGGGTAGGTGGCCGGTTGATAAACTCAGCATAGGCTTCCTTGGTAGCAGGTGAATTTTGGATATAATTGACCAAAGCATGCTGTAGTGCATCTCCAAGAACAGACATCCAGTTGCAGTTCGATGGTTGTGCCCCCTGTGGCACTACCTCCATGGCAGTGGAGGAGGACGGTGCTGGAGAAGGAAGGTAGGCTGCAACAGGTGCTGTCTGTGAAGGTGACATAAGTGATGAGGAATCCATGGGAGCTGTTGAAGATTGTTCAGGGCACTCTTCTTCAGAATCAGAGTCGTAATTAGATGCAGAAACACGTTCGCTCTGTTGTTGATAATATGCAAGGATCATTTGGGATGCAATATTACAAGAATTGCAATTACATCTGATGTTGTGGTAGGGAGCTGAGAGGTCTTGAATATGTTCAGAGGTGATTCCAGGCAAGGTAAATAGCTCAATTCTTCTGTGTTTGTACTGGTTGCATTGGGTACAGTTGCATTCCCCATGATAAAGGGACTTGCAATGGCGCACATCTCCATAGAGAGACCATGCCCAATTACCAAGAATGGTAACGGACATGGTTGAACTCTACGGGAATCACAGTGAAATTTTCGGTAGGTTACGATGATTATAATCCAGAGGAGTTGTTAACAGCACCGAGTCTGAGCGAACACTGATTTGCAAGGAAAATTGGGTCAAGGCTATTAAGCATACTGATAACATTATAAAGGAAGACATGATAAATGACGTCTGTATTAGCTAATGCATTAAATCTTTTGTGATAGAACTAACTTCATCGGACGAAGAGTCACCATAACCAAGTTTGCTAACTGAACCTTTGTTGTAAAAACTTTTTTTTTCCATTAATTAAAAAATTCTAAAACTACAATCACCAATGTAAATATACTATATTAAACTTAGTTAATTGAATCCTTTTATGATTATGTTAAATGAACAACAAATCTCTTTTATTCTGCTAATTTTAATTTTGTTAAATGTCATTCAACTAGTATTTAATTTTGCAAAAAAAAAAATATACGGCTTTATTTTCTGTATTTTTTAATAAAAATTATGTAAATTTTTCGTTATCATACTCTTCTACAAAAGCTTAATTGATTGATTTCGATCCCAGCCCGACTAATCTATTTCTATAGTATATAATATCAATGGTTTTTAGTACCAATTTAATGATGGCTAAGTTACTATAATTGGGCTACTTTTGAAGCAACTACCGCTACTTTTGAGGCTTTGCACCGCGGTTTGGATGTCAAGTTATTTGGCAACCCTACTTGTGGCGTACCATTTTCCAATTCATGATATGTGGATATCACTCCTTGAAATTTGACTCTGGCTTGCCTTCCTAGCATGTAGTTTTTAGTCCATGCCAGTAGGCGTCCTTTGACTCCTTTTTTAGCTACTGATTGCAGCACTGCAACTGGGCTTGCTAGCTCGAAGGCTTTATCAAAGTCTATGAAGACTATTGTTGCCTTGTTTTGATTTATGCAGCTTAATACATCTGTGATGCATTCAGAAGTACCAATTCCCTCCTGATATGCATATAGCTGCTTGTTTAGGGGGCCAATTTTGTATTTTAACCTGTTTAGGACCATTTTTTCTCCTTTTTTTTCAATACAGGATACTAAGGCTATTGGCCTAGGGTTTGTTGGATCCTTTGGCTTAGGGATTGGCTGTGTATCTTGTTGTCTCCAGGTTTGAGGCCTTGGGTGCTCAAGGTGTGTTTTGTTTAGTAACCTTAGGAATGCAGTTTCACCTGCTGGACCCACGTGTTTGATCATTGTGTAGGTGATTTTATCAGCTCCTGGTGCAGTGTCTTTCCCTGTCTTTTGTACTGCTCTTAGCTCCTCAACTGTGTATGGGGTGTCTGTGTCATCCTGCTGAAGTAACAGACCAATAATGAGGACAGTACGAGCTAAGAAAAAGTATTACTTTAACATATGAAGCTTAATTTTATGGTATATAATATTTAATTCATATAATTTTGGTAGGCTATATATCAGCTCGATTTCTTTTGAACAATAAATTACGTAATAGAATTAATAATTTACTTTGAAAATAATAAAAAAAATATGAATACTTATATCTAAATATCTGCTTGTTCCTCCAAGCTACATTTCGCCAAAGTTAAGGTCTGAATGTTGAAGTAAGTCTCGTATCAGTTTATTTGTTTATTTCTACCTTTTTAAATGTCTTATTTTCATTACTATGGTTGTTATTCATCTACTACACTTTAGATGTTCAGATGCAGAAAGAACAACAAACGTCTTATTATGTGAGTGTGCAGTGAAAGCCAAGTCTCAATTCTCAGGGTATAATAATCCAGGAGTCTGTGATTTCATTAACAAAGGGAAGAGACTCCTTTGCATAAAAGGCACCTCATCAGGATGTCGATGTTAAGGACTTCACTCTTCCATACAAGTCTGCTTCAATATTCTCTCTCTCTCTCTCTCTCTCTCTCTCTCTCTCTCTCTCTCTCTCTCTCTCTCTCTCTCTCTCTCTCTCTCATGTTTTATCATCACCTTTGATATGTCTAAAAGCTCCTGACAACCTACTGAACTGAAGCAACCATATACTTAAGGGGCTGAACCATCTGCAGGTCGCCTTTTCCATAGCAAGACACGGGCTCATGTGTTGGCAGTAAGTAATAAATGATTAAGAATGTCAGAAAACGAAGGTTATCTGGGAAAATGATAAATTTAACAGACTTGAAGTGAAGATGACAATATAGATTTCCCTCTTTCAAGTATACTGGACTTGCAGAGTAACTTCTCAATTAGAAATGTGGAGAATTTTTTAATGGTTATGTTCTGAGTGGGAACTTAGTCCGGGAAAGTCTCCTTATAACAGTTACATAAAGTTCAACAGGGGAGGATATGAGCACTTACTCTCGGGGCACAAACACCCTGCTAATACTTTACTGTCACAATTCACAAACCAACACTCTTTAAATACAAAAGGGGGAAATTTTACTGTCCAGAGGCCGAAGCACTCCACACGTAGGATTAACAATAATTTATGGCCTACTCTAGCTTTGTCAGGTCTATAGTCATCTCATTCTCAGGCTCTGTTCCGGCTCCGTCCCAGCTACCCCAATGAAATGCTGGACAGTTATTTTACGTTAATGTAAGGTAGACAAAATCCAAAATGGGAGCAGTGATGTAAAGTAGTTTAAAAGTTTAAAGATAAGGATCTTTACCTTCGAAGCAAATATATTAATGCAAAGTTTCTCGCTGTTACCACCTATAGACTTACTCTTTAAATATTGGGTACTTTGTCCCATGATCAACTATTCATTTCACACATTAAAATAAATGAGGGAGCAAAAATACTAAGGAGGTTTGATTAACCTAATATTGATTTATTCACAAATTTACATTGAAACAAAACGGACATCTTAACAAAGACAAGATGGAATCATAAAAATGCAATTCAAAATTATGAAAATTAGTTAGTTAGACACGTGGTCTGCAACAATCAAAATCAAAATGGGGTCTGGCACGTGGCCCACGTGACCCAGAGACTATGTTAGTCTCAAAAGGCAAAAAATTGTATAGAAAAAATATATACACACAATCCCACCGCACACAGTCCGAATAGTGTAATTAGCCAGGTTCCCTATAAAGTTAAAATTAGTCTAAGCTAATAAAAAATGGGGGAAAACTAAATGGCCATTGATGTAGTACCTGCACTCCTTTGAAGTTTAGTCCTATGCCCGAGATAGCTGTTGACCTGGACGTTGCACTAATCTCTTGCCTGGCTCACCCCAAGAATTCTCACTGTAGCTGTAACTAGGTACATCAGGGTCCTCTTCTTCTCAATCTCTCCGACCGGCAGCAACCTTTTGTGAGTCGAGTTTTGGGAGAGAGAGTGGGGGGGGGGGGGTGAGCCAGAAGTGCCCGGGTTCAATGACCAGGCAGGTCAGCAGGCTATGGCAGCTTCTCGTAGAAACGGCCGACACAGAGGTCGAGGAGATCACCTGGCTTCACCTTGCCAAACAAGTGACGGTCATGATGCGCACGGTAATCCATTGGGGTTGCCATATTGGGACTTAAGGACAGGCAATATATTGTTGAAAGGAGTGCAGAGGAGGCAGGATTTTGTACTAAATACTCAGATAAATCTTGCTGCTCTGAGGGAGGTTATATATACAATAATCCTACCTATTCTGGCTTGCTAAAAATTAATATTTAAAATGATTAATTAGCAATGGACTGGTACGATGGGCATACATCTTAAAATTAACAAACCTTAATTGGTATTGAGAAATATAAGATGCATTAATTCAGCAGTATTGAAATTTATATTTAGAATTCAGTTTAGGAATTTAATCTCAACCCATGTAGCTTAAGGAAAGAACCAACATACGCCGGGGTTACAACCAAGGCCCTCTAACGTGCGTATCTACGCTATGACGTCACGAGCATGGCGTGCGTCACTGTCAACAAGTTTAGATTAGTCCTCCCTATATTTTGTTAAAG
Source organism: Palaemon carinicauda (assembly GCF_036898095.1). Taxonomy (NCBI): domain Eukaryota; kingdom Metazoa; phylum Arthropoda; class Malacostraca; order Decapoda; family Palaemonidae; genus Palaemon; species Palaemon carinicauda. The sequence goes on from NW_027171991.1 coordinate 87,954, forward strand.
AAAACTATATGTAGGAGAGAATTTTTAAGGGGTAGCTATATTATTATTAGAAGAGAGCTAAAAATACGATTAAAAGAAGAAGAGTGAAGAAAATTCTTCACACCCTGGGGATAAAGGGGAGGAAAAAGGGAGAGGAGTTAGTTCCGGCAAATGTGATTCAACTACTGGTTAGTATGAGTGAGATAAGGTTACTGGCTGAATGATGAGTGAAGTTGTTCTTCACATCATCGTCCGTTTAAAGTTAACAAAACGCCTTTAACGTTAATTGAAATCAATTGAATCAAAAGTTATGCTTTCACGTGAATTTGGGGAAAATTGAACCACGCAGGCAATGTTTCACGGAAGCGTTAATATAAGTAAATGATCAGTGTTAACTTGAAACGTACGATGCAATAGTAATTAAAGGATTAAAAACACTCAATTCTTCCCACCCTAGGGGTACGGATAGAGCAAACAAAACGAAAGCCAATAACGGTCGAGTTCAGCAACAAGTTAGGCCAAATGACAAATTAAAAATTATGGGGGTGAATCCCAATCCCGGTCTGACACCCAACGTTTTACATGAAATGTCTTTACATATAAAATTACTGGCGTAATGAAAGCTTTGAATTCGTCGCCTGACAAAAGGAGAAAAGTTACCTCCTTCTCGGCGTTAAAAGGTGAAAAGTTATTTGACACTAGCCTGAATGATAAATCGAGACAAACTAGGTCTATGGGGACATCGTATTTCTGACAGCTATGGTCTTGGATGTCATCTTCAAGGGAAATGTTTGCAAGGTGAACATTAAAAACAAAGCTTATATTCAGCACGAGCTGAAGGATGTCAGGGGGATTATAGCAACATGACAAGTTGTCAAGGCAAAAATTAAATTCACACTTTGAAGTTGAAGCAAGGGATTGGCTGAAAAAATGCTGCTGTACGACTTGGCAAAAATAATACAGGTTTACAGTTGCGCCATATAAAAGTGAATGAAAATAATGAATGGCGTTCAATGTACCGTTATCCTTAAGCAAGGTGAATCGTAAACAGGCTCTAATCTCCGGTGCTAGGTCTACATGTGTGACCTTACCTAAATCCGCCGCCAGTGCACAAGGTTCATTTCTGACTGCTAAGGTCTTAACCTTGCGATCACGCGGCTCCTTCTGAGGGCGGGTTTCAAATCCTGACGGGGATGTTTTAGCGTCAACACGGGTTAGAGCGGAAGTTACGGGCTTAAGAACTGGACAGTCAGGCAACGTGAGCACTGGTCCATGAGATGGTACGACTTTAATGATTGAATCTACAACCGGTACAGGCCTCTGCTGGCCATCACGCACACGGTTAAGTTGTGTGGTATCTGCGCTACCACTTGGGGGGTCTATGTTAAGACGATGAATGGTATTTCCTCCGGGACGGACTGTCACCGGCGGCAAAGACAAAGGGGGTTGAGGGCGATTAAACGCTGGTGACTTAAGGTTCGGAGATGAGGACGGAGCACGTGGGACTGACACAAACTCACTAATCGTATGCCGTGTTGGCAACATAGTACTGGAATGTGAAGATTTTATAGGTTGAGGAATTGAGATAAAATTACGAACATTGCACTTGACTGCTGATACATTAGAAGTTTCAATTAGGGGTTCGTTAATAACATTTACAACGGGACGTGTCACTGAAGGTGTCGTCCTCGTTGAAGAACAAGACTGATTAGCTTTAATAGTTAAATTGGGATGAGCCATGAGGCTATTAAAAGGTAATTTCAACTTTACTCGAACAGGCAGCAAGTACGGGATAATTTAATTTAACAATGGGATGGTCGTAATGACGTCTCCAAAAATTCTTGTAATTACAAAGTTCATCTCTTACTTTACCAATAAGGGTTTTAAAATGATTTACGGCTTCTTGACCCATGCTGGGAAAATCCACAGAAGCCAGAGCATGAAGTGCTAGGTCTGCGTCCTCACACACAAAGGTGAATGTCAACTCCTGTTCCTTCAGCCTAGCGTTAATCTCCTCGGGGCTAAGCGTTTCCGCCTTAGGCGGTTGAGGGATGTTTACGTTAAACATGAAGTCCGCCATCTTGGAATGACCACGTTGGATGAACGGATTCGTAAAAGCAAACAAAGGGTAACTGAATTTTCAAAGGAACGTGAAAATGAAACGTTACAAATTTGCACGTGTGATAAATGAATATTTAAATTTACTCATGATGGGGGAACAAGTTAAATGGACAAAAACCCATATAAATCATGAAATTACTTTAAAATTCAAAGTGACCGGGTCCAACAAAGCAGACGATGCCCAGGTCACGTGACTTTAGACTTTACTAAACAGAATTATTTACGCGAGTGGCGATAATGACTAATTAAGTTACTTTAAAGTGAAACATATTAGAAAGCACATGGCTTATGAATGCAAAGATTCAAGTTAAAAGTTAAAATAACAGGTCGAGGCTGACACTGTTGTGACGATTTCACAATTACGGGCGCACTAAGGCGACCACTGAACTATTCAAAATGTAGATAGGCACACAAGGCAGCGACTTTAAAGAGCACTCTCGTGGAGGCTAAACAAATATAAAATTTCCCTCACGCGGAGGTAAAATAAAAATATCCTCGCTAAAGGACAAAAACAATATTTCCTCGCTAAAGGAAATTAAATTAACTACACGCAGTAATTTACTTACGGTAGCAAACAATTACGAACCCTTAGTTTGGGCTGTAAACAAGATCCGCCATCTCGGAACAAACACGTGGAATGAAACGGACTTGGTGAAATTAAGTTTCTACGTTACTTGTAAGAACACTTAAAATTATGTTGCGCCAATTCGCTCTGTAGGACAAGGACACGTGCTAGGTATACGGTGATGTTAGTTAGAAAAGTTAAGGTTGGTTAGGGAAGGTAAACGACACAAAGGAAGGTAGACCAAGGTACAAAATGTTACAAATTAGATGCTTAGCTAGCAAAATTAGTTGACAGGACGAGTACACCGGCGCTCTAGCTGAGCAGTAAACACGGGCGTCTGAACAACAAAAAACCTTAGTTCAAGTAGCTTAGAACTTTCTGGTATAAGTGGATTCCGCCACATGTGGGTGAACGGATCCGAGACAAAGTGAAGTTCCTACGACAAATTCTAGTCTTTCTGTAGAGAACATTCAAGCAACAAATTAACCTGGTTACGTAGCTCTTTCCTTAAACACGTGGTCGATACAAAAAGATCATGTTAATTACAAATTTCTCTTCCCAATTAAAGTCTGGGCATTACACATTCGACAAACTGGCTGTGTGCGTGTGGGTAAGTGATATAGCGAGTTACTATATGCTTAATCAAGCTGATTAATTACGTTAATGCTTCATAAGTCAAAGGTAAAAGATCCGGTTCGAAGGACCACTCGTGTGGAGAATTTTTTAATGGTTATGTTCTGAGTGGGAACTTAGTCCGGGAAAGTCTCCTTATAACAGTTACATAAAGTTCAACAGGGGAGGATATGAGCACTTACTCTCGGGGCACAAACACCCTGCTAATACTTTACTGTCACAATTCACAAACCAACACTCTTTAAATACAAAAGGGGGAAATTTTACTGTCCAGAGGCCGAAGCACTCCACACGTAGGATTAACAATAATTTATGGCCTACTCTAGCTTTGTCAGGTCTATAGTCATCTCATTCTCAGGCTCTGTTCCGGCTCCGTCCCAGCTACCCCAATGAAATGCTGGACAGTTATTTTACGTTAATGTAAGGTAGACAAAATCCAAAATGGGAGCAGTGATGTAAAGTAGTTTAAAAGTTTAAAGATAAGGATCTTTACCTTCGAAGCAAATATATTAATGCAAAGTTTCTCGCTGTTACCACCTATAGACTTACTCTTTAAATATTGGGTACTTTGTCCCATGATCAACTATTCATTTCACACATTAAAATAAATGAGGGAGCAAAAATACTAAGGAGGTTTGATTAACCTAATATTGATTTATTCACAAATTTACATTGAAACAAAACGGACATCTTAACAAAGACAAGATGGAATCATAAAAATGCAATTCAAAATTATGAAAATTAGTTAGTTAGACACGTGGTCTGCAACAATCAAAATCAAAATGGGGTCTGGCACGTGGCCCACGTGACCCAGAGACTATGTTAGTCTCAAAAGGCAAAAAATTGTATAGAAAAAATATATACACACAATCCCACCGCACACAGTCCGAATAGTGTAATTAGCCAGGTTCCCTATAAAGTTAAAATTAGTCTAAGCTAATAAAAAATGGGGGAAAACTAAATGGCCATTGATGTAGTACCTGCACTCCTTTGAAGTTTAGTCCTATGCCCGAGATAGCTGTTGACCTGGACGTTGCACTAATCTCTTGCCTGGCTCACCCCAAGAATTCTCACTGTAGCTGTAACTAGGTACATCAGGGTCCTCTTCTTCTCAATCTCTCCGACCGGCAGCAACCTTTTGTGAGTCGAGTTTTGGGAGAGAGAGTGGGGGGGGGGGGTGAGCCAGAAGTGCCCGGGTTCAATGACCAGGCAGGTCAGCAGGCTATGGCAGCTTCTCGTAGAAACGGCCGACACAGAGGTCGAGGAGATCACCTGGCTTCACCTTGCCAAACAAGTGACGGTCATGATGCGCACGGTAATCCATTGGGGTTGCCATATTGGGACTTAAGGACAGGCAATATATTGTTGAAAGGAGTGCAGAGGAGGCAGGATTTTGTACTAAATACTCAGATAAATCTTGCTGCTCTGAGGGAGGTTATATATACAATAATCCTACCTATTCTGGCTTGCTAAAAATTAATATTTAAAATGATTAATTAGCAATGGACTGGTACGATGGGCATACATCTTAAAATTAACAAACCTTAATTGGTATTGAGAAATATAAGATGCATTAATTCAGCAGTATTGAAATTTATATTTAGAATTCAGTTTAGGAATTTAATCTCAACCCATGTAGCTTAAGGAAAGAACCAACATACGCCGGGGTTACAACCAAGGCCCTCTAACGTGCGTATCTACGCTATGACGTCACGAGCATGGCGTGCGTCACTGTCAACAAGTTTAGATTAGTCCTCCCTATATTTCGTTAAAGAAAACTAGATGTAGGAGAGAATTTTTAAGGGGTAGCTATAGTATTAGTAGAAGAGAGCTAAAAATACGATTAAAAGAAGAAGAGTGAAGAAAATTCTTCACAAGAAAAATTGATTGAGTAACGGACACTTTCGGGACTCATTACAACTTGACTGCTCTAGATGTTTATTAGGTAACAGACATCTCAATATGTTATCCGTTCCCTTTCCATAAATAGGTAGCATCGAGAGAAGTAGAGTGCTCATTGTGATAATAATAATGGAGATTTGCAAAGAAAATAAAAAATAAAATAAAAACATAATGATATGGTTAGATGAATATTCTGGGGTTGTTACTTTGGCGGAGGTAGTCCTGAAAGCAATTATTTGTGTCTCACTATGTTCTAAAAAATTGCTTTTCCCAGTGTGGACGCGGCCTGCCAGCGAGTCTCTCTCTCTCTCTCTCTCTCTCTCTCTCTCTCTCTCTCTCTCTGTAGATTACTTTATTGTAAGAACTCTCTCTCTCTCTCTCTCTCTCTCTCTCTCTCTCTCTCTCTCTCTCTCTCCTCTCTCTCTCTCTCTCTCTCTCTCTCTCTCTCTCTCTCTCTCGTTGTTGTTGTGTTGTTGGGGTATTAAAGCCAACACTTGTTGTTGGCAGGGGCCTTTCCCTTGGTTGGTTGGCCCGTAGTCTCTCTCTCTCTCTCTCTCTCTCTCTCTCTCTCTCTCTCTCTCTCTCTCTCTCTCTCTCTCTCTCTCTCTCTCGCTTAACTGGTGTCTTGGAATTGTGTAAATTCAATTTTATAACAATGTTAAAGAATTAGGTTATACCAGGATTTATTCTATGATAAAAATTTATAATTGTCTAAATTCTAGTTTTTCGAATTAGAGAAAATAATGATATCTACATAGCTAAACGGGTTTATGGTTCCATAGGTTTAGTAGAGTCAGGTTCATAAATAATGACGTCACATTTTGTAGAGAGAATCCGAACTTTCCTTTGTGTTCAGAGGCATAAATAAGAACTGTTCTGGACGATCCACGGTATTAAGTAGTATCGTACTGAGTTGAGTACTAGGAAGGTGAAGGTAATTATTATACTTTCATGTACAGAGACAGACGCAAAAATCCCAATTTTGTGAATATTTGCTGCCCTAAGGTGAGATACCTCCTAACATAACCTATCAACTCACTGCCCATTGCAGATAATCAACAGACTAAGTAATGCCTAATACTGTTTTTACTTGGTTTCCATTACATTATAAGTAGTTTGTGATTAATAAATATAAATCAGTAAGTGTACAATACATGTGCATACTATGCACGGGACCAGTGGTCATCGTACACTTACAGTATAACAACAAAACACTGCTGTTCCTTTCTAGCAATTGTGTATAACACTCGCTGATATTGTAGTGGATATTACTGTAATATAGGTACAGTACTAGCACTACAGTAAAGCTTAATTGTACTGTAAGTTTTCACTGTTTTCGTTAGGATGACTTGACTACCTGTGATTGACAACTTGCCACACATATAGCCTATATTTACAGTAAATAATACCAAACATTACTGTACTACTGTACTGTACAATATGTATACAATTAAAGATTAACTATGTGTACATATTTTTTACAAAGAACGGCTTGTTTCAAGACTAAAACATCTGCTGGATTGGGATGTACATTCAAAAGAACTTTCTTGTTTATAGTTTCTACAAAGAGTCCTTTTGCAGATCAATATACTGAAAGTTTACGTTTGTGTGTTGAAATCTATGAGTTTTTAAGGACGGCTTTTCCCACACCTCAAAATCACCAACGTATTTTCTATTATTCCCTTCTCTCTCTCTCTCTCTCTCTCTCTCTCTCTCTCTCTCTCTCTCTCTCTCTCTCTCTCTCTCTCTCTGCATTTCTGGTATTGTCAATAATATCTCCAACGTTATTTTTAATTCCTCTTGGAATGTTCCTGAGTAAGGGGTCTTAATTTGCCAACAGTTATAAGAGCCTTCAATAGATCATCTGTGCCTAAAAAACTGACAGCAGTTTTCTTTCCTTCTTGCGGTAAAATCTATGATATTATATACGATTATATGTGACATTATTATTATTTTTTTCTGAATATATTAGACTTGTTTTGGTAAATCCCAATATTAATTCTAAAATGATAGAGAAGCAATATTGCCCTCAACTCATTCCTGCATGTAAGTAATGTTTCTTATTGTTATTATGGTTGGCAAAACTCTTGTAATACTATTATTAACACATGTACCTATCTTAAGCTACAGTTTGTACATCGGCTTTATTTCCATAAGACAATATTGAAAAGTGGCCACAGAGAAGGTTGCTGCTTTGGGCCACTAAAATGGTACCTCTTGCTGAGCAGTGGATCCCTTTACTGTCAGCTGAACACAGATGGGCTGTGCACACCAGCTGTGTGAGTCGGTAATAAAGTATCATAACTAGCTACAACTTGTTTTTTTGGGCTCAAGCCATGGCGTCCTGATGGAAGGTTCCTTTTTGGTAGCTTCCTTGGGTATTTAACTACTAAATATTCCCAGAGAATTTAACCACAGGTTATCACAGAATTCTAACTTCTGGAGCGAGTATCCTAAAGGTTTCCCTTTAAGACATCGTATATCAACAGGGGACGCATGTATTAACGCGCCACATAGGCTAGCTATCTACACCCTACACAGAGTTAACACTTCGATGTGTAGGGGCGGAGAATAGCTGGGAGCCGTTCCACAGCTAATCTCGTTCGTGGCTACTTTTGGTACTCGAGACGTAAACAAACGGGTGCCATTGCTAAATGACGTCACGTCCGTCCTCATCCTTCGTTTAGTAGCTTGCCTTACTAGTCGGACTT
>NW_027171992.1:55000-65000 GCF_036898095.1 Palaemon carinicauda
AATAATAATAATAATAATAATAATAATAATCATAATAATAATAATTTGAAAATTATAATATTAATAATAAATAATAATAATAATAATAATAATAATGATAATAATAATAATAATAATAATAATAATTCTAAAATTATTATTATTATTATCATTATTATTATTATTATTATTATTATTATTATTATTATTATTATCATTATTATTATTATTATTATTATTATTATTAATAATAATAATAATAATAATAATAATAATAATAATTATATTGATAATAATAAGAATAATACTAATAATAATAATACTAATGATGATAATAATGATAATAATAATAATAGTTTTAAAATTAATCATCATGATAATAATAATAATAATAATAATAATAATAATAATAATAATAATAATAATAATAATAATAATAATAATAACAATAATATCAATAATTATAATAATAATCGATTCTTCGGACAATTCTTTTCTCAGGATTGCTACATTCAGCTAGCAAGTTGGCGAAGCTCATCAGGGTGAAGGATACAAATCAGGTTAAGGCTGGATGTAATTAATACAATTACAAGTAATACTCGAAAATTACAGGTAAAGTCAGGACTGGGTTGCGACGCGTTTCGGAACAGCTTGCTCCGTCTTCAGGCGAGAAGTGAGGCTATGGCTTGGGGTATTAAAGCCAACACATGTTGTTGGCACGGGCCTTTCCCTTGTTTGGCCCGTATGGCTCTGGCTAGATCTGGGTCCTTATATATCCCGGCTCTGGTTCGTAGAGAGGGGCCTCGAATTTTGATTGGTCGAGCGGAGGTTGTAATTTCGGTGGTAGATGTACGACTAGCTTGGCTTGGCCTCCCAGGCTGAGAGGTAGGAGGGAATCCTGGATCCTGATTGGTCAGGACGCGTGACGAGCCAGCCAAAAAGTCAGGCAGGCTCCTCTCTCGCTCAGTAGACTGGGCTGAGAGAGGTATCCGAGCTCCCTGATTGGCTGAGGCGCGCGCCGAGACGGGCTCAAAGTCATTCAGCCCATTCCTACGCTCAGCAGGCTGAAATTCCGGGCCATGTTCGCCGCCAAAATCAGCATTCGGCCAGACGATTTCTCCATTTGTAGGGGTGTCAGGATCGGGGTTGTCATCATTCTGGTGGTCTTGTTCTTGGTTCCTAGCGTTGGTACGTCGACAGGATGGTAGGAGGAACATTTCTTGAGTCGTATTCAACGCTGGTTTCTCGTTCTAGATTAACAAAGCTTCCAAAATTCGTAAGCGCCTGCTGTCCGTGGCGCTGCCTATAATTTTGGTATTGGCGACGATGTCTGCCCGGCTAATTTGGGAGTTATATCGCTGTAGAGCATGATTTCTGATAGCACCTTGCTGAACGTGGCACGAGATCCTCTTCGAAAGTTTCATGGTAGTCATACCTATGTATTTGCCGGGGCATGCTCGGACTGGGCATTGGTAAGAGAAGACTACATTTGTCTTCTTCAGAGGGTCGTTCTCAGGGGTCGCTGGATTGTTCCTCATGATCAAGTTGCGGGTTTTTTCAGTCTGGTAGTAGATGATGAGTTTCACTTTCGTGGTCTCATCAGTGGGTGAAACGTTGTTATTGATGATGTCTTTAATAGCCTTCTCATCCCGCTGATATTCGGCGTGCATGAGGCCTTTGTAGTAAAGTTTGATGTCTCTAGATCCGTTGGTGGAGGCGTCGGACCTATCTGTAGTTCTGTCGGACCCCTGGCTGGCGCTGTCGGAACCTTCCACCAAAGGGGACCCATACCACTTGTCTATAACTGTCCTCACTTCACGCTGGACTTGCTTGTTGCTGTAGCCGTTGTTGATGAAGACCTGTGTGACCCTTTCCAGCTCCTTGTGGGTGTCAGTCCATGTCGAGCAGTAAGACAAGACCCTTCGTACAAAGGCCTTGATGGTCGAGGCCCTGTAGCGGGCAGGACATTCACTTTCGCCATTTAGACACATGCCGAGATTTGTGGGCTTGGTGTAGACAGTGGTCTGGAATCCCTCGTTGGTGGAAGAAATCAAGACATCCAGGAATGGGAGGCTGTTGTCAACGCTGTTCTCAAGGGTGAAGTGGAGGACGCTATTGTCCTCAAAGGTCCTCCTTAGATTCTCGATGGCTTCGGTGGAAGTAGCTTTGATGAAAGTGTCGTCAATATAACGGAAGTAAACGAGGGGGCACTCGAGTTGGGAGAATACCCTCTCCTCTACTACTCCCATGTAGAAGTTAGCAAAGAGTACGCCCAAGGGCGAGCCCATCGCCACGCCATCCTTTTGTAAGTACAAGTGCCCACGATGAGTAGTAAAGGGGGCCCTTTTAGTGCAAATGGCAAGGAGGGTCCGAAGGGCTTGCTCTGGGATATTTAATTCAGGAGTCGTCTCGTCCCTGTAGACTCTATCGGCGATAATGTCGATGGTTTCGTCGACAGGGACATTAGTGAACAAAGATTCGACGTCCATCGATGCTATGACCCCCTCGCCGTGGACGTCCTTGATCCTCTCTAGGAATTCAGCAGAGAAGGCCACACAGTGGCGGTCGGGGACATATGGCGTCAAAATCGTGTTCAGTTTCTTGGCCAACTGGTATGTAGGCGTAGGGCATTGGCTGATGATAGGTCGGAGTGGGTTGCCTTGTTTGTGGGTTTTAACATTGCTGTAGAGGTAACCAGGTCCATAATCCCCCGAAATCATGGGTAGGTGTACGGCGTTAGTTGCAGCATTAATGGCTTCGATGGTACGATTTGCTTCCCTCTTGATTTCCTCAACAGGGTTGCTCGTGAGGCGCTCAAATTTGGTCAGGTCGGCGAGGATGGCGTCCAGTTTCTCGTGGTACTCGTGGGTGTTGATGAGTACAAAGGCAGCTGTCTTGTCGGCCCGACGGACAGTAACCTCAGCAACTCGTTTGAGCTCTTTAGCAGCAGTTCTCATCTCCTTAGAGACGATGCCGCTGCTGTACCTGCCCCTATCAGTAAGGGCCTCGGCGAGCAGAAGCGGCTGAAGGGCGTCAGTCGTCCGGAGGGCACCACGTTCTTGGAGGTTGAGGATAGAATCTAGGAGTAATTCCATCTCCAGGCGTTTGTCAGTAGGTCTCGGTCGGGTGATGAAGTGGCAGTTGAGGCCCATCTTGAGAATCTGCTCCTGTGCTGGCGTAGGGACGTAGCTGGAGATGATAATGTATTCCTGGCGGACCTCTGGGATCCGCAGCTTTCCGCCATTAAGGGTGACCAGCTTCTTCAAGATGGTCCTCCTCCTCTTCTTCAAGTCCTTCTCCTTAAGGACTTGTAGGGCATGGATGATGTTGTTGGGGTAGCTCAAGCCACCTCCAAGGTCCTCTTCAAGGTTGGGGTTGTCGATATCGGGGCGTCAATCATCATGGGTGTCGTCATCAGGGGCGTCGTCATCAGGGGCGTCGTCATCAGGGGCGTCCTCGTCCTCGGGGTCGCTGTCAACCTCGAGGGGGACGCCAGTAGCGAGCTGGGCTTCTCCTCCATCCCTCAAGCTGGCCCATTCATCGTCAAGGCGGACCCGAAGGGCGTAGAGCTAGTCCTTCAGGGCCTTCTTCTGCTGGAGTTGGCGTTGGAGAAGGTTTCTTCTGTATGAATGGGTCCCGGGATCGTTCAAGGCCGACGGGTCTTGCAGGTGGATTTCTGTGTATCTTGGTTACCTCTACGGCAATGTTAAAACCCACAAACAAGGCAACCCTCTCCGACCTATCATCAGCCAATGCCCTACGCCTACATACCAGCTGGCCAAGAAACTGAACACTATTTTGACGACATATGTCCCCGACCGCCACTGTGTGGCCTCCTCTGCCGAATTCCTAGAGAGGATCAAGGACGTCCACGGCGAGGGGGTCATAGCATCGATGGACGTCGAATCTTTGTTCACTAATGTCCCTGTCAACGAAACCATCGACATTATCGCCGATAGAGTCTACAGGGACGAGACGACTCCTGAATTAAATATCCCAGAGCAAGCCCTTCGGACCCTCCTTGCCATTTGCACTAAAAGGGCCCCCTTTACTACTCATCGTGGGCACTTGTACTTACAAAAGGATGGCGTGGCGTTGGGCTCGCCCTTGGGCGTACTCTTTGCTAACTTCTACATGGGAGTAGTAGAGGAGAGGGTATTCTCCCAACTCGAGTGCCCCCTCGGTTACTTCCGTTATATTGACGACACTTTCATCAAAGCTACTTCCACCGAAGCCATCGAGAATCTAAGGAGGACCTTTGAGGACAATAGCGTCCTCCACTTCACCCTTGAGAACAGCGTTGACAACAGCCTCCCATTCCTGGATGTCTTGATTTCTTCCACCAACGAGGGATTCCAGACCACTGTCTACACCAAGCCCACAAATCTCGGCATGTGTCTAAATGGCGAAAGTGAATGTCCTGCCCGCTACAGGGCCTCGACCATCAAGGCCTTTGTACGCAGGGCCTTGTCTCACTGCTCGACATGGACTGACACCCAAAAGGAGCTGGAAAGGGTCACACAGATCTTCATCAACAACGGCTACAGCAACAAGCAAGTCCAGCGTGAAGTGAGGACAGTTATAGACAAGTGGTATGGGTCCCCTTTGGTGGAAGGGTCCGACAGCGCCAGCCAGGGGTCAGACAGAACTACAGATAGGTCCGACGCCTCCACCAACGGATCTAGAGACATCAAACTTTACTACAAAGGCCTCATGCACGCCGAATATCAGCGGGATGAGAAGGCCATTAAAGACATCATCAATAACAACGTTTCACCCACTGATGAGACCACGAAAGTGAAACTCGTCATCTACTACCAGACTGAAAAAACCCGCAACTTGATCATGAGGAACAATCCAGCGCCCCCTGAGAACGACCCTCTGAAGAAGACAAATGTAGTCTACTCTTACCAATGCCCAGTCCGAGGATGCCCCGGCAAATACATAGGTATGACTACCATGAAACTTTCGAAGAGGATCTCGTGCCACGTTCAGCAAGGTGCTATCAGAAATCATGCTCTACAGCGACATAACTCCCAAATTAGCCGGGCAGACATCGTCGCCAATACCAAAATTATCGGCAGCGCCACGGACAGCAGGCGCTTACGAATTTTGGAAGCTTTGTTAATCCAGAACGAGAAACCAGCGTTGAATACGACTCAAGAAATGTTCCTCCTACCATCCTGTCGACGTACCAATGCTAGGAACCAAGAACAAGACCCCCAGAATGATGACAACCCCGATCCTGACACCCCTACAAATGGAGAAATTGTCTGGCCGAATGCTGATTTTGGCGGCGAACATGGCCCGGAATTTCAGCCTGCTGAGCGTGGGAATGATCTGACTGACTTTGAGCCCGTCTCGGCGCGTGCCTCAGCCAATCAGGGAGCTCGGATACCTCTCTCAGCCCAGTCCACTGAGCGAGAGAGGAACCTGCCTGACTTTTTGGCTGGCTCGGCGCGCGTCCTGACCAATCAGGATCCCGGATTCCTTCCTACCTCTCAGCCTGGGAGGCCGAGCCAAGTTCGTCGTACATCTGCCACCCGAAATTACAACCTCCGCTTTACCAATCAAAATTCGAGGCCCCTCTCTACGAACCAGAGCCGGGATATATAAGGACCCAGATCTAGCCAGAGTCATACCTCGGCCCAGCTCTCGCGCCGACAAGAGCTCTCCAGCCTTCTGAAGTTCAGCAGCACCGGACTTGGCAACACCTGGATGGGTGGACTTATATCCACACAGTCACTAGGACCTCTCAACTTTGGTTGAAGAGGCCACATATAAGAAAGAATCCAGTTATTTACTTTGGCTTTTTTGCTAATTAAATAACTGTTGTTGACCTCAGTGACTGGCTCAATTCCATCCAGTATGGCTGATGATGGTCATGACAGTCTCCGCACTTACAGAAGGAGTTTGTACCCCACCTGGATCAATCCCTGCAAGAATGGGGCTCAGCAGTGCAAGTGCAATCGCTGCCAGAGGTACCAGAACTACAGGCAGCAGCTAGCAGACCACATAGGGTTCAAAATAAGGGACCCAACGGTGCTCTCCCACAGGAAAACATGCAGTTGTTTTCAGTGCTATACCCTGGTACTTGAGAGCATCTACCACCTCCTACAAAGGAAGCACAGGCCAGGATATATGGATATACCATCCTACCCTCCACAGCCTCCTTATCCAGACGTTTTTCAGAGGAAATACCGGGTGCAAGCACGGTATAAAGAGACAGTCTCTGCACCCAGTTGCAGTAACTCTCTCCCCTTTGAACGGGACTGTGACTGCCAGTCATGTGTGTATGCTATCTGGAGCAACACGGTAGGCCACAGCTCCCCCACTCATGCCAAACCAGCTATGGACTCCGAAGACCCACCTATCCCGGAGCCACCCACTCCATCTCCGGCACCAGCTGTCCAGAAGACACCTGAAAAAATGGAAGCAGAGGACGCTCCACTCACCGCAACTCCGGAACCTGAGACCAACGTTTCAACCATGGCTCTAGACCTGACTGACAACCAACCACCGCAACTAGCAGAACTGCACCCTGAGGATTGCAACTGCACTCCATGCCTCTCACAGCTCCTAATGGAGGCTCGGGCAATCACCGAGAATGACCCAAGCTTGGACCTAAACTTGGCCGCTGCTGAGGAACCACAACCACCTGTCAGCCAACCCAAACAGCTTGTCAAATTCAAGATGGCAGCTGTAGAAGGCTCACCGTCATATGCAGCAGTTGCTGCTATTGCCACCGCCAACCCTGGCATCAAGATCACAGCCAGGACCAACCTAAAAGGGGATTTAATCATATCCCCGAAGGACCTTGCCAGTGTCAACATCCTCCAACAGGAAACCTCCCTGACCCTCCTGGACCCCGAGAAGAGACTCAGACAGGCAGTGATCTATCGGTTTCCTGTCAACATGCCACTGTCATTCGTCACCGACTGCAGCAATGTTGCAAAAGCCGAGAGGAAGCTTGACCACCGCAAACTTCCCACCAAGGAAGTAACAGTCACCTTTATTGGGCAAGTCCCTAAAGCACTGGATTTGGGCCTCTGGGGGAAGTTTCCCATCAGAAGTCCAAAGCGAGAACCACTGCGCTGTTACAACTGCCAGCGCTATGGGCACCATAAAGAAGAGTGCAGGAACCCTACAATTTGCGGAGTCTGCAGCCACCGCCATCCCACACAGGACTGCATTGACGCACATCGGAATGGGACAAAAACCCAGGCAAAATGTCCCAATTGTGCGGGACCTCACCATGCATGGAACAAGAATTGTCCTGAATTCTTGAAGAGGCTACCAACCCCACTGGCAGCCCCACCGACCAAACCTGAGACTGCACCAAGGCAGACACCTAACAAACCTGAGGCTGCACCAAGGCAGGCACCGAAACCCCAGCGGATTCAGCGAACCAGGCCTCCCCGGCGACAATCCGAGACTCCCCCTCCAGGACCCCCTACTGCAGCCACGGACCAAGAACCCAGCGCTGTTGCTAGCCCAGCTGAAGAGCCAACCTCCAGCGCTGTGCAATCTCCTCCCCAACCCCCAGCAATATCTGCCATCTTATCCCTGGCAGAGGCCCTGCCAGTGGATACCTTGATCCCCCTAGTACTGCAACTACTAGTCAAAGTCTGCTCCCTTGCTAAGACTCCCTCCTCTGTAATTCATTCCCTCCTCAGTCCCTTAGTTTCAACCTCCCCGGTGCAGAGATAGGCATCTATGCTTAAAACTGCCACTTTTTCCTACTACTCGAATTCTTCCCTCCTCTCCCAGTCTCTCCTACTTACTGGGACTTACTGCTATCAACACTTTTACCTACTACTGAAACCTTTCATTTCGGCTCCAAATGGTCCTGCTTTTTGGTCCGCAAGGTCATGCTCTTGGTGCTGAGCGACCACACTGGCAACCACGCTCAAGGGGCTGAGCAGTTGCAAGACCTATCCTTGCCAACCTGGCGACTATGCTCAAGGGGCTGAGCGGTCACACCTGCAGCTACGCTCAAGGAGCTGAGCGGCTGCAAATCCAGACATGAGAGACTGGTACTGCTGTGACACTATTGCCTACTTAGGGCAATAAATACTACGGGCTGCTACACAAAAGCCCGTGTCCAGCAGTAAGGCTGGGCAATCTTTTAATTTTGTACCTATTTTTTGTGTTTGAATACCTACGGGCCTAACAATAAAAAGGCCCGTGCCAACAAGAAGTGTTGGCTTTAATACACCAACAACAACAACAGAGTCAGTTCTACGGGCCAACCAAGGGAAAGGCCGTGCCAACAACAAGTGTTGGCTTTAATACCCCAACAACAACAGCCAGAGCCTCACTTCTCGCCTGAAGACGGAGCAGCTGTTCCGAAATGCGTCGCAACCCACTCCTGACTTTACCTGTATTTTTCGAGTATTACTTGTACTTGTATTAATTACATCCAGTCTTAACCTGATTTGTATCCTTCACCCTGATGAGCTTCGCCAACTTGCTAGCTGAATGTAGCAATCCTGAAAAAAGAATTGTCCGAAGAATCGAGAAATTGGACAAGAAATTGAATTCTGCCGATGCAGCCATGGTATTTAACTCCACCTGTTTGAAGGAGGGTCTCCTACCAAAATAATAATAATAATAATAAAAATAATAATAATAATAATTTTATTATCATGAATGATAATAATAATAATAATAATAATAATAATAATAATAATAATAATAATAATAATAATTTTACGGATAATAATAAAAATAATAATAATAATAATAATAATAATAATAATAATAATAATAATAATAATAATAATAATATTAGTAATAATAATAATAATAAAAATAATAATGACAATAATAATAATAATAATAATAATAATAATAATAATAATAATAATAATAAAAGTAATAATAATAATAATAATAATTTTATTATTAAGAATGATAATAATAATAATAATAAAAATAATAATAAAATTAATAATAATAATAATAATAATGATAATAATAATAATAATAATAATAATAATAATAATTTTAGGGATAATAATAATAATGATAATAATAATAATAATAATAATAATAATAATAATAATAATAATAATAATAATAATAATAATAATAATAATAATAATAAGAATTAAGAGACAGTGAAAGATGGAAATGGAAGGTTGTTAAAAGGAGAGGAGGCAAGGAAAAGGTGGGCGGAATATTTTGAAAGTTTGATGAATGTTGAGGATAATAGGGAGGCAGATATAATTGCTGTTCCAGGTGTTGAGGTGCCAGTGATGGGAGATGAGAATGAGAGAGAGATTACAATAGAGGAAGTGAGGAGAGCACTAGATGATACGAGAGTAGGAAAAGCATCTGGTATGGATGGTGTGAAAGCCGAGATGTTGAAGGAAGGGGGTGTGACTGTACTTGAATTGTTGGTGAGATTGTTTAATATGTGTTTTGTGTTGTCAATGGTACCAGTAGATTGGGTTTGTGCGTGTATTGTACCACTATATAAGGGTAAGGGAGATGTGCATGAGTGTTGTAATTCAAGAGGTATTAGTTTGTTGAGTGTAGTTGGAAAAGTTTATGGTAGAGTAATGATTAATAGGATTAAGGATAAAACAGAGAATGCAATCTTGGAAGTACAGGGTGGTTTTAGAAGAGGTAGGGGTTGTATGAATCAGATTTTTACAGTTAGGCAGATATGCGAGAAATATTTAGCAAAAGGTAAGGAGGTGTATGTTGCGTTTATGGATCTGGAGAAAGCATATAATAGAGTTGATAGGGAAGCAATGTGGAATGTGATGAGGTTATATGGAGTTGGTGGAAGGTTGTTGCAAGCAGTGAAAAGTTTCTACAAAGGTAGTAAAGCATGTGTTAGAATAGGAAATGAAGTGAGCGATTGGTTTCCGGTGAGAGTGGGGCTAAGACAGGGATGTGTGATGTCACCGTGGTTGTTTAACTTGTATGTTGATGGAGTGGTGAGAGAGGTGAATGCTCGAGTGCTTGGACGAGGATTAAAACTAGTAGACGAAAATGATCATGAATGGGA
>NW_027171992.1:87500-95501 GCF_036898095.1 Palaemon carinicauda
TCTCTCTCTCTCTGACGAAACTAAAGCAAATAAACTCTTTCTTTCTTTCTTGCGGTTTGACAAACTTAAGTAAATAAACACTCGCTCACACACACACACACACACTCTCTCTCTCTCTCTCTCTCTCTCTCTCTCTCTCTCTCTCTCTCTCTCTCTCTCTCTCTCTCTCTCTCTCTCTCTCTCTCTCTCTAATGACAAAGCTAAAGCCAATACTGTAAACAATTCTCTCTCTCTCTCTCTCTCTCTCTCTCTCTCTCTCTCTCTCTCTCTCTCTCCCTGACAAAACTTAAATAAACACACTCACACTCTCTCTCTCTCTCTCTCTCTCTCTCTCTCTCTCTCTCTCTCTCTCTTTGATTTGGCAAACAAAAAAAATAAATTAAAATAAAATTAATCCTCCACATTCCTCCCCCCTTACTTTGCCAAATCCTCACACAACACTTACCTATTTTCTCATTACCCAGTCGCAATCAGGAACAGGGCCTCGGCTTCGAGTAACTGGGCCTTCATATACCTGCACTCTCTCATTCACTTCTTCCATGTCGTTTTCATTCAACGTACTGTTACGAGTCCCGTCTATGCTCTGCTCGTCTAAGATATCATTCACTATTTCATCTACCTCAGTTTCATCTGGCCCGAAAATCCCACTAATTTCTGTCAACAATTCATCCATTACATCTAAACCATTTTCTACTTTAACAAAAGAATCATTCATACTGCTTATCATTCTCCTATCTTTCATTCTCGTGTCCGTCATACGTTCTCTTGCCTCATCTAACGAAAAACCACACACACTATAAGTATCATTCATACTCATCCAAGTTTCATCTGTATTAATACATTTATCTTCCATACTCACCTGTACATTTACACCCTTGTCCTGCTTATTCTGATTCCCACCTACAACTACAATATTTTCCCGCCTTTTATCCCCAGTAAAATTCTCAGACTTCTTTTTCCTTCCATACTCTACTAACACCAATTGCTTATCTTCTAAACCTAATGCCTCACACATACTCGGTTCATACTTGTTCGTTTTCAGCCATTTATTCATACCATTCTCCTGAATATATCTTGGTACCTCCTTCCATTTCCGCAACTGATTGTGGTGTGCCCTAACCTTTTCCACACTACCATCCACACTTACTTTACCTAAAACATAACTCAACCCACTAGAACCAACATCTAACACCTCATATGGACCTTCAAACTTATCACGTACCTTATTGACATTCATTCTTCCCTTTTCAATTACTTCTTTTAACACTTTCTCTCCCACATTGTAGCTTTCAAATCTCTCATTTGCTTTCTTCCAAACATCTCTATCATTCTCGGACACACTCAATCTCGGTCTTACTATCTTTTCAAAATTCAACACAAACTTACACGGAGACATACCAGTACTCTTGTGCACAGTTGCATTATACGCCCACAACGCACGCCCAACATATAAATCCCAATCATTATCACATGTACTCATCATCCGCAAAATTTCTGTCAAAGTTCTTACAGTCCTTTCAGCCAAACCATTCGCACTTGGCATATACGGAGTCGAATACACATGTTCAATGCCCCATTCTCTCAACATCTGCTCAAACTCCCATCCAACAAACTCCGGACCATTGTCACTTAACATTTTTGCAGGCTTACACACACTCATCGGCAACATCACTTGACTTACCATTCTCGCTACAGTCTCACTTCTTTTATTCTTGATGGGTACGGCATACGCAAACTTGCTCATATGATCGACCATGACAATCATTCCCACATGTCTTCTCGCAGTCACAGGCAACGAAACACAATCAATCACAAACATCTCAAATGGCTCTTTCATACGTAACCTCAAAATAGGCGGACTTGCATGCATGCTCTGATACTTCCCCTTCTGACAATCCTCACAAGTGGTCGCTACATCCCTACAAATTTGACTCAATCCCAGGCGTAAACAACCTCTCTCGCATGCATTCCCACAATTTATTCTTCCCCATATGCCCATACCTGTCATGCACTACCATACACATACTTACAGCTGCATGCATTGGAAATACAGGAACATATATATCTTCATCCATTCCCCTATGCAAAAAATACACAATATTCTGACAAACAATAAATCTTTTAACAACTTTCTTATACGCTTCCAAATCACACGGCCATTCTTCCACCCTAATACCATTTAAAATACATTCACGTAACCTATTTATTTCGAAACATTCACCTTGCATTTCTTCCACCTCTTCTTTGCTTAACAAATCATCTTCACTCTTTGCAATATCAATCATGCCAACAAAATTCGCCATGAATACACTATTATCCTCGATTACTATTACCTTACAGCCATTCTTTGAAAGCAAACCCTTACCAACATCAACTGACACATGGTGCAACCTCAAAAAATCTATTCCCATCAAAAAACAACTAGGCATTTCATTCTCTCCCATTACAATAAAATTATGTTCAACTTCCATACTCCCTAGTTTAACTTTCAACCTCACTTCTTCCCAAACAAGTAAACTTCCCTGACCTATTCCATGAATTCTCACACTCGTACACTGTCTTTTCACTTCCCAATTGTACCTCTCAATTTCCCTGATAACCGACTCATTTACTAATGACACTTGAGCACCCGTATCAATTAAACTACAATATTCATTCTCATTTATATTCACATACGTCATCATCCTTCCTTTTACACCATGCATACATACATTTACTCTCCTTTCAATTCTGTCACTCACTGCACCAATATGTTCATCATCATGTTCACTGTCCTCTATACCCCCATATCTTAGATTAAGGTCACTTGCACCATTATCCTTCTCACTCAACAATTTGCAACATTCCTCCTTACATTGAATCCTCAAAATATATTCCCTATCATTCTCCTTACATGCCCTATATTCCATCGGTCTATTCCATCCAAAATACAAATACACAGTTACACCATACAACCTACTTACCACCATTAATATCTTTGATAATACTTCCCCTTCTAGTACACTACTCTCCTCCTCATATACCATTTCTTTTGACACTTCATTCATCACCCTTCTTTTAAGCTCGCTTACGCTACCTGGTATTTCCGTATCTAACCCCTCTTGTATTAACTTACTTAAACCCATTAGGATACACTTATACACCATATCTTGCCCTTCACAACTCTGCTCCACAACTAAACCTTCAGGCAACCTTTCAGAATTCAGATTACTCTCTTTATCTTCCATCCTCCCATGCATCCTCGACATCGCATCTGCTATCACATTCTTATTTCCCGGTACATATTCTAACCTAAAATCAAATTCATTCAAATCCTCTATGGTCCTAGCAACCCTTGCATTCACACACTCTTTCCTTATCATATACACTAGGGGCTGATGGTCAGTACGCACAATGAATTTTACACCATACAAAAATACTTTCAATGCTTTCACACAAAATCGTATTGCAGCCAATTCCCTGTCAATCGTCGAATACTTCCGCTCAGCTTTATTAAACGCTTTACTAACATACGCTATTACTCTCAATTGCTCTTCTCCATTTACTCTCTGCATTTGAACCAAACAACCACCCATACTAACCCCACTCGCATCCGTATACAACTCTAGCATACTCGCATTTTCACTGTAGTCTGGAAATGCCAAAGTGACGTCTTTCGCGGCCTCTTCCTTCAACCTTTCAAACGCTTCTATCATCCGATCATCCCATTTTAATTTTGTACTATTCCTTTTACCCGTCCATTCATTCAAAGGCTTCCCTATACCTGAACAATCTCTAACAAACTTGCGACCAAACTCAACCAAACCAAGAAAACCTCGCAACTCACGCACAGTCCGGGGACGTGGAAATTCTCGCACCTTATTCACAAACTTGTCACTCTTCCTTATACCAGATTCACCCACTACATGCCCAAGAAATTCCACCTCCCTGGACAACCATGTACACTTCTCAAGCTTAATTTTCACACCAACTTCAATTAACCGCATCAACACTGCCTCAAGCAACCGCATATGTTCCTCAACAGTCTCGCTCGCAATCAGAATATCATCTATAAAAACAGTCACCTTCTGTCGATCGAAACCAGCCAATACAACATTCATCGCTCTTTGGAAGGCAGCAGGCGCATTAGCAAGACCAAAACTCAACCTTTTAAATTGGTAGTGACAATTTGTACTTGAAAATGCGGTAATGGGCCTGCTCCCCTCTGCCAGAGGCATCTGGTAATAGCCCCTCACCAAATCTAATTTAGTAAAAACTTTCATTCCATGCATCTTATAAACACAATCAGACACCACATTCATTGGAAAACGTTCTTTAACAGTCACTTCATTCACCTTCCTATAATCAATACACATGCGTAAACTTCCATCAGGCTTTCGTACAGGGACAATAGGGCTATTCCAGGCACTCTCACTCCTTTCTATTACACCCATACGCTCTAATTCCTGACACTGCTCCTCTATCTCCTTGGCAATAGGCGGAGAAAAATGCCTGGGACGCTGATATATGGGGGGTATCATCACTGAGAACTATTTTAAATTCTGGCAGGTCTGACCCCCCCCACAATCATCGTCACCGAGACTCACAACTCTCCGCTTATCCCATACATCTTAAGCAATCGTTCCCTTTCGACCTCACTTATACTCTCATCTAACTTAATTCTTCCTTTCAACGTATCGTAATCCCAATCGTCATCGTTCTTTACCTTACCAGACATTACCTGTCTCGCCTTAACATATCTTCCATCCTCTACATTAATCAGTGTATACATACATCCCATGCAATCACCCTCACGTATTCCACGTACTCTCTTCCTCCTAACACTCGGCAACAACCTTACATACACCTTGGGTTCCTGCATATTCATAACACCATCATATATATACGCACTTGTTTTCACCAAATTACCTGCTTCCATACCTTCCACTACATATTCATCCTTGTCACTATTTGAAATTCCCAGACTGCTCGGCCATGCACTTTTACACTAATAACCTCACCTTTCTTACCCGATAACTTTACACTTTCCTTTGCTACCAACGGCACTCCCTTCCACACCTTCGTACTCACTCTGCCGTCTTCCTTTAAATAAAATTCCCCCACCAATATTACCTATTAACCTTTATTTCAATCATATTCACACTTGGATGTACAATCATACCACATTTTTTCAAAAATTTATACCCAAGCAGTACGTCATATTTCACATTCGCTCCCTCAACCACGTAAAAATCATTATCCTCCATCATCCAGCCCCCCAATCATAACATTTTCCCGCAACTTCCCTTGCACAGGCATACGCAAATTACCAATACCTTTTACTTCACCCTTGCATCCCTTAAATTCACAAACCCTCTTTTACCTTATCATACGCATTCCTAAACATTAAATTGACACCACAACCAGTATCAATCAAACCAACCAACTCTATACCATTAAAAATCATTTCACACTCATGCAATCATGTGCTCTTTCTCCCATCACATCTTCATGCAATAAAACCCTCACGAACATGCATCACATTCACTCCCCACACACACGAGGACTCACCCAGCTGAACCCTCTGATTAATTAGTTTCCCGAACATCCTGGCTGACTTGACCCCTTCTTTCTACAAACCCTAGCTACATGCCCATCTGCACCACATTCAGTACACTTACCCCGTTGCTCCTTGCACATTCTAGCATAATGACCATCCTTACCACAATTACCACAAATTACATTCATACGATTATTACGGCATCCACTCGCTATGTGTCCAGTCATACCACACCGATAACACTTAACCACTTTCTCTTTCTTACAGTCGCTAATACGATGCCCTGTCTCTCCACACCCGAAACATGCTCCTAATGCCCATCTACACTCGTTCTTTTTATGTCCTACCTTCCCACACCTATAACACCTCTCTTCACAGATACCACTACCTAACCTAACTTGCTGCGTACTAGCACTTCTATCTCTCCAAACTTGGTTTCCCCTGTCTAAACCGCATTTCTCCGGCATAGGTATCCTACATTACTCACCCTAACACTTCTATCTACTACACTATCAGCTGCCCTCATTGGCCCTCTCATAACAGCATCTCTAAAACTACCAAATTCTGGCACACATTCTCCATTCCAGTTCTTACACTCACAGATTTACTTTCTTTCATACACCTATCCAACTCGTAATCCTCAACTATCTCTAAAATATCATCCCAAGTCAATCTCTCTCTAGTCCACCTCATTTTCTCCTTCCGTTTCAAATTAATAAACTCACACACACTCTCTGGTACTGTACCCAAAAACTTCTTCATTAGTTCCTTATTTTCGTTTATTCCTTCGTCCCCATACTTCTTTCTAGCCAATGTTTCTAACCGACATACATACATCGAGATTGCTTCACCCACCTTCATTCGTGCTTCATCAAAATCATTTTTTCGCTTATACCTAACACTACCTTTCATACGTTTTACCTGTTCAATTATCCTATTCTTTACACTTTCATACTCAACCTCTCCTACACTCATTATCACCCCATACATCGTCAACAAATATCCTGACAAAAATTCTCCCAACTCCCTAGCCCAAACTCTCTTACTATCCCCATACTTAGCCTGACAAAACTTTTCATATTCCCTAAAGAAGTCATATACATCCCTACTGCTATGTTCATTTAAAACTTGCACACCTAGGAACCTCTCTCATAAACACTGTCTTACAAACTTCCTCTACTTCATTCTCACTACTATCTTCACTGTCTACTCCCTTCTTGTTGCCTTCTTCTTCATTTGAATACAATGAATCTAATTCTACACTCAAAGTCCTATCTTTAACTATTCCCTTCTTACCCTTTTTCTTACTTACCACCTTCACCCATTCATGATCATCCTCACTCACACCCTTGACCTTTCTTCTTTTCTTTCTTCACATTATCTTTACCTTTCTTCTCAGTCTTCCTATCAACCCTTCGTTCCAATCTTACTATGTCTAGGCCCTTTACTTTCAATATCACTATCACTACCTTCCCCATTATCACTTACCCTATCCTCTTCCACCATCAACCCGTTACCAGAAGCAGAAGCCACTCCTCCGACTGCACCTTCACCTATGACCGTTTTCATCATCCCCATTACTTGCCCCATCATAGCTTCCATTCGTTTCTCATTTTCTCGCATCCTCATCTCAACACCCTCTTCCACTCTCTCTACAGTTCCCTTTAACTCCCTAAGCTCCTTCTGCATCGCCGCATTCTCCCAGTTCAACCTCTCATTCTCTACTAGCAACCTCTCTTTCTCAACTATCCACATCTGCTCCCGTTCTTTATAATGCCGCAATTCCTCCTCCAAAGCCTCGTATTTACCTTCCATTTTTCTTCAACCTTAACCCTAATTCCGTCCTTCGTCAAAGAGTCCAGCTTCAATCCCACCTCTCGAGTCCCTGTTCGGGCGCCAAATTTATGTGGCGGGGATGTCAACAAAAACAAACCCCCCACACCCTTAATCACTCTTACTTTCTCAATATCCCAGCAATACAAACTTTCCCCCTGACTCTACTTCAAACTGGACTATTGCACGAAGGGAAAAACAAACAAAACATAGCCTTAAAATTATATTCACCCGCAACCAAAAAGCAAAAAAATTCTGCATTCCAAAATAAGCTTAACATATAAACCACCAACAACCAAAAATAATTACACGTAAAACAAATCATTAAATTCATAAATATACCCAAAAAACCGTATCACCATTCAAATAAAAAACCCTAACAACTTAATACTAAACCGCACACCAGCTCAAAATTATGTGTTTATATATATTACGACACCAACACTGTCGCCACACACAAGCCGAACTGTCCTTTCACGGCAAACTACCACTACAGTTTTTGGTAACCTTAGAGTTCTTAATTTGCCATAACGGCCTCAACTCCTCGAGTCACAGGTGTCAGTATCATCATCATCATCATCATCGTCATCTTACACAATCTTTATAAACAGTAATCCAAACGGAAAATC
>NW_027171993.1:0-7500 GCF_036898095.1 Palaemon carinicauda
CAAACTTATCACGTACCTTATTGACATTCATTCTTCCTTTTTCAATTACTTCTTTTAACACTTTCTCTCCCACTTTGTAGCTTTCAAACCTCTCATTTGCCTTCTTCCAAACATCTCTATCATTCTCGGACACACTCAATCTCGGTCTTACTATCTTTTCAAAATTCAACACAAACTTACACGGAGACATACCAGTACTCTTGTGCACCGTCGCATTATACGCCCACAACGCACGCCCAACATATAAATCCCAATCATTATCACATGTACTCATCATCCGCAAAATTTCTGTCAAGGTTCTTACCGTCCTTTCAGCCAAACCATTCGCACTTGGCATATACGGCGTCGAATATACATGCTCAATACCCCATTCTCTTAACATCTGCTCAAACTCCCATCCAACAAACTCCGGACCATTGTCACTTAACATTTTTGCAGGCTTACACACACTCATCGGCAACATCACTTGACTTACATTCTAGCTACAGTTTCACTTCTTTTATTCTTGATGGGTACTGCATACGCAAACTTGCTCATATGATCGACCATGACAATCATTCCCACATGTCTCCCTCGCAGTCACAGGCAATGAAACACAATCAATCACAAACATCTCAAATGGCTCTTTCATACGTAACCTCAGAACAGGTGGACTTGCATGCATGCTCTGATACTTTCCCTTCTGACAATCCTCACAAGTAGTCGCTACATCCCTACAAATTTGACTCAACCCAGGCATAAACAACCTCTCTCGCATGCATTCCCACAATTTACTCTTCCCCATATGCCCATACCTGTCATGCACTACCATACACATACTTACAGCTGCATGCATTGGAAATACAGGAACATATATATCTTCATCCATTCCCCTATGCAAAAAAATACACAATATTCTTACAAACAATAAATCTTTTAACAACTTTCTTATACGCTTCCAAATCACACGGCCATTCTTCCACCCTAATACCATTTAAAATACATTCACGTAACCTATTTATTTCGAAACATTCACCTTGCATTTCTTCCACCTCTTCTTTGCTCAACAAATCATCTTCACTTTTTTGCAATATCAGTCATGCCAACAAAATTCGCCATAAATACACTATTATCCTCAATTACTATTACATTACAGCCATTCTTTAAAAGTAAACCCTTACCAACATCAACTGACACATGGTGCAACCTCAAAAAATCTATTCCCATCAAAAAACAACTAGGCATTTCATTCTCTCCCATTACAATAATATTATGTTCAACGTCCATACTCCCTAGTTTCACCTTCAACCTCACTTCTTCCCAAACAAGTAAACTTCCTTGACCTATTCATGAATTCTCACACTCGTACACTGTCTTTTCACTTCCCAATTGTACCTCTCAATTTCCCTGATAACCGACTCATTTACTAATGACACTTGAGCACCCTTATCAATTAGACTACAATATTCATTCTCATTTATATTCACATATGTCATCATCCTTCCTTTTACACCATGCATACATACATTTACTCTCCTTTCAATTCTGTCGCTCACTTCACCAATATGTTCATCATCATATTCACTGTCCTCTATACCGTCATATCTTAGATTAAGGTCACTTGCACCATTATCCTTCTCACTCAACAATTTGCAAACGTTCCTCATTACATTGCATCCTCAAGATATATTCCCTATCATTCTCCTTACACGCCCTATATTCCATCGGTCGATTCCATCCAAAATACAAATACACAGTTACACCATACAACATACTTACCACCATTAATATCTTTGATAATACTTCCCCTTCTAGTACACTACTCTCCTCATATACCATTTCTTTTGACACTTCATTCATCACCCTTCTTTTAAGCTCGCTTACGCTACCTGGTATTTCCGTATTTAACCCCTCTTGTATTAGCTTACTTAAACCCATTAGGATACACTTATATACCATATCTTGCCCTTCACAACTCTGCTCCACAACTAAACCTTCAGGCAACCTTTCAGAATTCTGATTACTCTCTTTATCTTCCATCCTCCCATGCATCCTCGACATCGCATCCGCTATCACATTCTTATTTCCCGGTACATATTCTAACCTAAAATCAAATTCATTCAAATCCTCTATGGTCCTAGCAACCCTTGCATTCACACACTCTTTCCTTATCATATACACTAGGGGCTGATGGTCATTACGCACAATGAATTTTACACCATACAAAAATACTTTCAATGCTTTCACACAAAATCGTATTGCAGCCAATTCCCTGTCAATCGTCGAATACTTCCGCTCGGCTTTATTAAATGCTTTACTAACATACGCTATTACTCTCAATTGCTCTTCTCCATTTACTCTCTGCATTTGAACCAAACAACCACCCATACTAACCCCACTCGCATCCGTATACAACTCTAGCACATTTGCATTTTCACTGTAGTCTGGAAATGCCAAAGTGACATCTTTCGCGGCCTCTTCCTTCAACCTTTCAAACGCTTCTATCATCCGATCATCCCATTTTAATTTTGTACTATTCCTTTTACCCGTCCATTCATTCAAAGGCTTCCCTATACCTGAACAATCTCTAACAAACTTGCGCCCAAACTCAACCAAACCAAGAAAACCTCGCAACTCACGCACAGTCCGGGGACGTGGAAATTCTCGCACCATATTCACAAACTTGTCACTCTTCCTTATACCAGATTCACCCACTACATGCCCAAGAAATTCCACCTCCCTGGACAACCAGGTACACTTCTCAAGCTTAATTTTCACACCAACTTCAATTAACCGCCTCAACACTGCCTCAAGCAACCGCATATGTTCCTCAACAGTCTCGCTCGCAATCAGAATATCATCTATAAAAACAGTCACCTTCTGTCGATCGAAACCATCCAATACAACATTCATCGCTCTTTGGAAGGCAGCAGGCGCATTAGCAAGGCCAAAACTTAATCTCTTAAACTGATAATGGCAATTACTGCTCGAAAATGCTGTAATGGGGCTGCTCCCCTCTGCCAGAGGCATCTGGTAATAGCCCCTAACTAAATCTAACTTAGTAAAAACTTTCATTCCATGCATCTTATAAGCACAATCAGACACCACATTCATTGGAAAACGTTCTTTAACAGTCACTTCATTCACCTTCCTATAATCAATACACATGCGTAAACTTCCATCAGGCTTTCGTACAGGGACAATAGGGCTATTCCAGGCACTCTCACTCCTTTCTATTACACCCATACGCTCTAATTCCTGACACTGGTCCTCTATCTCCTTGGCAATAGGCGGAGAAAAATACCTGGGACGCTGATATATAGGGGTATCATCACTGAGAACTATTTTAAATTCTGGCAGGTCTGACCCCCCACAATCATCGTCACCGAGACTCATAAATCTCCGCTTATCCCATAACATCTTAAGCAATCGTTCCCTTTCGACCTCACTTATACTCTCATCTAACTTAATTCTTCCTTTCAACGTATCGTAATCCCAATCGTCATCGTTCTTTACCTTACCAGCCATTACCTGTCTCGCCTTAACATATCTTTCATCCTCTACATTGATCAGTGTATACATACATCCCATGCAATCGCCCTCACGTATTCCACGTGCTCTCTTCCTCCTAACACTCTGCAACAACCTTACATACACCTGGGGTTCCTGCATATTCATAACACCATCATATATATACGCACTCGTTTTCACCAAATTACCTGTTTCCATGCCTTCCACTACATATTCATCCTTGTCACTATTTGAAATTCCCAGACTACTCGGCCATGCAACTTTGACACTAATAACCTCACCTTTCTTATCCGATAACTTTACACTTTCCTTTGCTATCAACGGCACTCCCTTCCACACTTTCGTACTCACTCTGCCGTCTTCCTTTAAATAAAATTCCCCACAAAATATTACCTTTAACCTTTATTTCAATCATATTCACACTTGGATGTACAATCATACCACATTTTTTCAGAAATTTATACCCAAGCAGTACGTCATATTTCTCATTCGCTCCCTCGACCACGTAAAAATCATTATCCTCCATCATCAGCCCCCCAATCATAACATTTTCCCGCAACTTTCCTTGCACAGGCATACGCAAATTACCAATACCTTTTACTTCACCCTTACATCCTTAAATTCACAAACCTCTTTTACCTTATCATATGCATTCCTAAACATTAAATTGACACCACAACCAGTATCAATCAAACCAACCAACTCTACACCATTAAAAATCATTTTCACACTCATGCAATCATGTGCTCTTTCTCCCATCACATCTTCATGCAATAAACCCTCACGAACATGCATCACATTCACTCCCCACACACATGAGGACTCACCCAGCTGAACCCTCTGATTAATTAGTTTCCCGAACATCCTGGCTGACTTGATCCCCTCTTTCTACAAACCCTAGCTACATGCCCATCTGCACCACATTCAGTACACTTACCCCGCGGCTCCTTGCACATTCTAGCATAATGACCATCCTTACCACAATTACCACAAATTACATTCATACGATTACTACGGCATCCACTCGCTATGTGCCCAGTCATACCACACCGATAACACTTAACCACTTTCTCTTTCTTACAATCGCTAATACGATGCCCTGTCTCTCCACACCCGAAACATGCTCCTAATGCCCATCTACACTCGTTCTTTTTATGTCCTACCTTCCCACACCTATAACACCTCTCTTCACGGATACCACTACCTAACCTAACTTGCTGCGTACTAGCACTTCTACCTCTCCAAACTTGAATTTCCCTGTCTAAACCCGTCATTTCTCATGGGTATTCCTACATTACTCACCCTAACACTTCTATCTATTACACTCTCAGCTGCCCTCATTGGCCCTCTCATAACAGCATCTCTAAAACTACCAAAATTCTGGCACACTTTCCTCCATTCCAGTTCTTACAATCACAGATTTACTTTCTTTCATACACCTATCCAACTCGTAATCCTCAACTATCTCTAAAATATCATCCCAAGTCAATCTCTCTCTAGTCCATCTCATTTTCTCCTTCCGTTTCAAATTAATAAACTCACACACACTCTCTGGTACTGTACCCAAAAACTTCTTCATTAGTTCCTTATTTTCATTTATTCCTTCGTCCCCATTACTTCTTTCTAGCCAATGTTTCTAACCGACATACATACATCGAGATTGCTTCACCCACCTTCATTCGTGCTTCATCAAAATCCTTTTTTCGCTTATACCTAACACTACCTTTCATACGTTTTACCTGTTCAATTATCCTCTTCTTTACACTTTCATACTTAACCTCTCCTACACTCATTATCACCCCATACATCGTCAACAAATATCCTGACAAAAATTCTCCCAACTCCCTAGCCCAAACTCTCTTACTATCCCCATACTTAGCCTGACAAAACTTTTCATATTCCCTAAAGAAGTCATATACATCCCTACTGCTATGTTCATTAAAACTTTCACACCTAGGAACCTCTCTCATAAACACTGTCTTACAAACTTCCTCTACTTCATTCTCACTACTATCTTCACTGTCTACTCCCTTCATGTTGCCTTCTTCTTCATTTGAATACAATGAATCTAGTTCTACACTCAAAGTCCTATCTTTAACTATTCCCTTCTTACCCTTTTTCTTACTTACCACCTTCACCCATTCATGATCATCCTCACTCACACCCTGACCTTTCTTCTTTTCTTTCTTCACACTATCTTTACCTTTCTTCTCAGTCTTCCTATCACCCTTCGTTCCAATCTTACTATGTCTAGGCCCTTTACTTTCAATATCACTATCACTACCTTCCCCATTATCACTTACCCTATCCTCTTCCACAATCAACCCGTTACCAGAAGCAGAAGCCACTCCTCCGACTGCACCTTCACCCATGACAGTTTTCATCATCCCCATTACTTGCCCTACCATTGCTTCCATTCGTTTCTCATTTTCTCGCATCCTCGTCTCAAACACCCTCTTCCACTCTCTCTACAGTTCCCTTTAACTCACTAAGCTCCTTCTGCATCGCCGCATTCTCCCAGTTCAACCTCTCATTCTCTACTAGCAACCTATCTTTCTCAACTATCCACATCTGCTCCCGATTTTTATAATGCCCGCAATTCCTCCTCCAAAGCCTCGTATTTTTCTTCAACTTAATCCTAATTCCGTCCTTCGTCAAAGAGTCCACTTCAATCCCACCTCTCAAGTCCCTTTTTCTTTCAGTCCCTGTTCGGGCGACAAATTTATGTGCGGGATGTAAACAAAACACAAACCCCCACACCCTTGATCACTCTTACTTCCAAAATATCCTACAACACAAACTTTCCCCTTACTTTACTTTAAACTGGACTCTTAGACAGAAGGAAAATGAAAACAAAACATAACCTTAACACTATATTCTTAAAAGTAAACGCAATTATAAACCAAAAAAACACACTTATCACGAATCATAAACAATATTAAATATAAAACCGTAACACCATTCAAATAAAAAAACCCTAACAACTTAAAATTACCACACCCCAAAACCATATTTTGTTTATGTGTGGAACTCTTTATCCACCCTAGGGCCAACAATCCTTTTCGGCCAAAGCCACAACACCCTGGCAGACGCAACACTGGCACAATCTGCTATAACTGCCTCACTTAATTTGGCAGTTTATATCGTCATCATCATCACCCTCATCAATAACAGCAATCGAAATCGTAATTGTAATAAACAGGCCAGGTCGTCAACAGTTGATCAATTCACTAGAGCATTCTAAACACAAGTTCCTTAAGTAAGCCAGGTCATCAATAGTCAACTTTACATTCAAGTGAACTCTCTCCAAAGGAGGAATCACAGCCTGCCAAAAATAAAAAGAAAAACACTTATGAACACTCCTAACTAACTGAACTATCGCACTATAATGAAAGATAAATAATAAACTTTCTATCATTCACGAACGCGCCTAACAAAAATGAATAAAAACAGTACTTACTCCGAATATAAAAAAAACACTAAACAGCCGGCTTCCGAAGAACAAAAAAAATAACAACCGACTCCTTCCACAGTCAGAGATCCAATGCTTTCGCCCAAGACATTCATCACCGCCCTATTCCTAGCTAAAAAAATGTAAACAAACAACCTCAAATATACCGACAATCTTTCCAACAACCACCAATCATTCGCAAACTACCCTTGTTCTTCGGCGCGCACCGCGGACCCACGAACACGCACACACAACGCACATACACACACACATACTCTCTCGCGCACGCGTGATCTAACAAAACTAAAGCAAATGAAGTTCTCTCTCTCTCTCTCTCTCTCTCTCTCTCTCTCTCTCTCTCTCTCTCTCTCTCTCTCTCCTCTCTCTCTTCTCTCTCTCTCTCTCTCTCTGACAAAACTAAAGCAAATGAAGTTCCTCTCTCTCTCTCTCTCTCTCTCTCTCTCTCTCTCTCTCTCTCTCTCTCTCTCTCTCTCTCTCTCTCTCTCTCTCTCTCTCTCTCTCTCTCTCTCTGACAAAAC